>NW_026683882.1:0-18014 GCF_030247195.1 Topomyia yanbarensis | reverse complement strand
TCTTGTCTTTGTCTTGTCTTTGTCTTGTCTTTGTCTTGTCTTTGTCTTGTCTTTGTCTGTCTTTGTCTTGTCTTTGTCTTGTCTTTGTCTTGTCTTTGTCTTGTCTTTGTCTTGTCTTTGTCTTGTCTTTGTCTTGTCTTTGTCTTGTCTTTGTCTTGTCTTTGTCTTGTCTTTGTCTTGTCTTTGTCTTGTCTTTGTCTTGTCTTTGTCTTGTCTTTGTCTTGTCTTTGTCTTGTCTTTGTCTTGTCTTTGTCTTGTCTTTGTCTTGTCTTTGTCTTGTCTTTGTCTTGTCTTTGTCTTGTCTTTGTCTTGTCTTTGTCTTGTCTTTGTCTTGTCTTTGTCTTGTCTTTGTCTTGTCTTTGTCTTGTCTTTGTCTTGTCTTTGTCTTGTCTTTGTCTTGTCTTTGTCTTGTCTTTGTCTTGTCTTTGTCTTGTCTTTGTCTTGTCTTTGTCTTGTCTTTGTCTTGTCTTTGTCTTGTCTTTGTCTTGTCTTTGTCTTGTCTTTGTCTTGTCTTTGTCTTGTCTTTGTCTTGTCTTTGTCTTGTCTTTGTCTTGTCTTTGTCTTGTCTTTGTCTTGTCTTTGTCTTGTCTTTGTCTTGTCTTTGTCTTGTCTTTGTCTTGTCTTTGTCTTGTCTTTGTCTTGTCTTTGTCTTGTCTTTGTCTTGTCTTTGTCTTGTCTTTGTCTTGTCTTTGTCTTGTCTTTGTCTTGTCTTTGTCTTGTCTTTGTCTTGTCTTTGTCTTGTCTTTGTCTTGTCTTTGTCTTGTCTTTGTCTTGTCTTTGTCTTGTCTTTGTCTTGTCTTTGTCTTGTCTTTGTCTTGTCTTTGTCTTGTCTTTGTCTTGTCTTTGTCTTGTCTTTGTCTTGTCTTTGTCTTGTCTTTGTCTTGTCTTTGTCTTGTCTTTGTCTTGTCTTTGTCTTGTCTTTGTCTTGTCTTTGTCTTGTCTTTGTCTTGTCTTTGTCTTGTCTTTGTCTTGTCTTTGTCTTGTCTTTGTCTTGTCTTTGTCTTGTCTTTGTCTTGTCTTTGTCTTGTCTTTGTCTTGTCTTTGTCTTGTCTTTGTCTTGTCTTTGTCTTGTCTTTGTCTTGTCTTTGTCTTGTCTTTGTCTTGTCTTTGTCTTGTCTTTGTCTTGTCTTTGTCTTGTCTTTGTCTTGTCTTTGTCTTGTCTTTGTCTTGTCTTTGTCTTGTCTTTGTCTTGTCTTTGTCTTGTCTTTGTCTTGTCTTTGTCTTGTCTTTGTCTTGTCTTTGTCTTGTCTTTGTCTTGTCTTTGTCTTGTCTTTGTCTTGTCTTTGTCTTGTCTTTGTCTTGTCTTTGTCTTGTCTTTGTCTTGTCTTTGTCTTGTCTTTGTCTTGTCTTTGTCTTGTCTTTGTCTTGTCTTTGTCTTGTCTTTGTCTTGTCTTTGTCTTGTCTTTGTCTTGTCTTTGTCTTGTCTTTGTCTTGTCTTTGTCTTGTCTTTGTCTTGTCTTTGTCTTGTCTTTGTCTTGTCTTTGTCTTGTCTTTGTCTTGTCTTTGTCTTGTCTTTGTCTTGTCTTTGTCTTGTCTTTGTCTTGTCTTTGTCTTGTCTTTGTCTTGTCTTTGTCTTGTCTTTGTCTTGTCTTTGTCTTGTCTTTGTCTTGTCTTTGTCTTGTCTTTGTCTTGTCTTTGTCTTGTCTTTGTCTTGTCTTTGTCTTGTCTTTGTCTTGTCTTTGTCTTGTCTTTGTCTTGTCTTTGTCTTGTCTTTGTCTTGTCTTTGTCTTGTCTTTGTCTTGTCTTTGTCTTGTCTTTGTCTTGTCTTTGTCTTGTCTTTGTCTTGTCTTTGTCTTGTCTTTGTCTTGTCTTTGTCTTGTCTTTGTCTTGTCTTTGTCTTGTCTTTGTCTTGTCTTTGTCTTGTCTTTGTCTTGTCTTTGTCTTGTCTTTGTCTTGTCTTTGTCTTGTCTTTGTCTTGTCTTTGTCTTGTCTTTGTCTTGTCTTTGTCTTGTCTTTGTCTTGTCTTTGTCTTGTCTTTGTCTTGTCTTTGTCTTGTCTTTGTCTTGTCTTTGTCTTGTCTTTGTCTTGTCTTTGTCTTGTCTTTGTCTTGTCTTTGTCTTGTCTTTGTCTTGTCTTTGTCTTGTCTTTGTCTTGTCTTTGTCTTGTCTTTGTCTTGTCTTTGTCTTGTCTTTGTCTTGTCTTTGTCTTGTCTTTGTCTTGTCTTTGTCTTGTCTTTGTCTTGTCTTTGTCTTTGTCTTGTCTTTGTCTTGTCTTTGTCTTGTCTTTGTCTTGTCTTTGTCTTGTCTTTGTCTTGTCTTTGTCTTGTCTTTGTCTTGTCTTTGTCTTGTCTTTGTCTTGTCTTTGTCTTGTCTTTGTCTTGTCTTTGTCTTGTCTTGTCTGTCTTTGTCTTGTCTTTGTCTTGTCTTTGTCTTGTCTTTGTCTTGTCTTTGTCTTGTCTTTGTCTTGTCTTTGTCTTGTCTTTGTCTTGTCTTTGTCTTGTCTTTGTCTTGTCTTTGTCTTGTCTTTGTCTTGTCTTTGTCTTGTCTTTGTCTTGTCTTTGTCTTGTCTTTGTCTTGTCTTTGTCTTGTCTTTGTCTTGTCTTTGTCTTGTCTTTGTCTTGTCTTTGTCTTGTCTTTGTCTTGTCTTTGTCTTGTCTTTGTCTTGTCTTTGTCTTGTCTTTGTCTTGTCTTTGTCTTGTCTTTGTCTTGTCTTTGTCTTGTCTTTGTCTTGTCTTTGTCTTGTCTTTGTCTTGTCTTTGTCTTGTCTTTGTCTTGTCTTTGTCTTGTCTTTGTCTTGTCTTTGTCTTGTCTTTGTCTTGTCTTTGTCTTGTCTTTGTCTTGTCTTTGTCTTGTCTTTGTCTTGTCTTTGTCTTGTCTTTGTCTTGTCTTTGTCTTGTCTTTGTCTTGTCTTTGTCTTGTCTTTGTCTTGTCTTTGTCTTGTCTTTGTCTTGTCTTTGTCTTGTCTTTGTCTTGTCTTTGTCTTGTCTTTGTCTTGTCTTTGTCTTGTCTTTGTCTTGTCTTTGTCTTGTCTTTGTCTTGTCTTTGTCTTGTCTTTGTCTTGTCTTGTCTTGTCTTTGTCTTGTCTTTGTCTTGTCTTTGTCTTGTCTTTGTCTTGTCTTTGTCTTGTCTTTGTCTTGTCTTTGTCTTGTCTTTGTCTTGTCTTTGTCTTGTCTTTGTCTTGTCTTTGTCTTGTCTTTGTCTTGTCTTTGTCTTGTCTTTGTCTTGTCTTTGTCTTGTCTTTGTCTTGTCTTTGTCTTGTCTTTGTCTTGTCTTTGTCTTGTCTTTGTCTTGTCTTTGTCTTGTCTTTGTCTTGTCTTTGTCTTGTCTTTGTCTTGTCTTTGTCTTGTCTTTGTCTTGTCTTTGTCTTGTCTTTGTCTTGTCTTTGTCTTGTCTTTGTCTTGTCTTTGTCTTGTCTTTGTCTTGTCTTGTCTTTGTCTTGTCTTTGTCTTGTCTTTGTCTTGTCTTTGTCTTGTCTTTGTCTTGTCTTTGTCTTGTCTTTGTCTTGTCTTTGTCTTGTCTTTGTCTTGTCTTTGTCTTGTCTTTGTCTTGTCTTTGTCTTGTCTTTGTCTTGTCTTTGTCTTGTCTTTGTCTTGTCTTTGTCTTGTCTTTGTCTTGTCTTTGTCTTGTCTTTGTCTTGTCTTTGTCTTGTCTTTGTCTTGTCTTTGTCTTGTCTTTGTCTTGTCTTTGTCTTGTCTTTGTCTTGTCTTTGTCTTGTCTTTGTCTTGTCTTTGTCTTGTCTTTGTCTTGTCTTTGTCTTGTCTTTGTCTTGTCTTTGTCTTGTCTTTGTCTTGTCTTTGTCTTGTCTTTGTCTTGTCTTTGTCTTGTCTTTGTCTTGTCTTTGTCTTGTCTTTGTCTTGTCTTTGTCTTGTCTTTGTCTTGTCTTTGTCTTGTCTTTGTCTTGTCTTTGTCTTGTCTTTGTCTTGTCTTTGTCTTGTCTTTGTCTTGTCTTTGTCTTGTCTTTGTCTTGTCTTTGTCTTGTCTTTGTCTTGTCTTTGTCTTGTCTTTGTCTTGTCTTTGTCTTGTCTTTGTCTTGTCTTTGTCTTGTCTTTGTCTTGTCTTTGTCTTGTCTTTGTCTTGTCTTTGTCTTGTCTTTGTCTTGTCTTTGTCTTGTCTTTGTCTTGTCTTTGTCTTGTCTTTGTCTTGTCTTTGTCTTGTCTTTGTCTTGTCTTTGTCTTGTCTTTGTCTTGTCTTCTTGTCTTGTCTTTGTCTTGTCTTTGTCTTGTCTTTGTCTTGTCTTTGTCTTGTCTTTGTCTTGTCTTTGTCTTGTCTTGTTGTCTTGTCTTGTCTTTGTCTTGTCTTTGTCTTGTCTTTGTCTTGTCTTGTCTTGTCTTTGTCTTGTCTTTGTCTTGTCTTTGTCTTGTCTTTGTCTTGTCTTTGTCTTGTCTTTGTCTTGTCTTTGTCTTGTCTTTGTCTTGTCTTTGTCTTGTCTTTGTCTTGTCTTTGTCTTGTCTTTGTCTTGTCTTTGTCTTGTCTTTGTCTTGTCTTTGTCTTGTCTTTGTCTTGTCTTTGTCTTGTCTTTGTCTTGTCTTTGTCTTGTCTTTGTCTTGTCTTTGTCTTGTCTTTGTCTTGTCTTTGTCTTGTCTTTGTCTTGTCTTTGTCTTGTCTTTGTCTTGTCTTTGTCTTGTCTTTGTCTTGTCTTTGTCTTGTCTTTGTCTTGTCTTTGTCTTGTCTTTGTCTTGTCTTTGTCTTGTCTTTGTCTTGTCTTTGTCTTGTCTTTGTCTTGTCTTTGTCTTGTCTTTGTCTTGTCTTTGTCTTGTCTTTGTCTTGTCTTTGTCTTGTCTTTGTCTTGTCTTTGTCTTGTCTTTGTCTTGTCTTTGTCTTGTCTTTGTCTTGTCTTTGTCTTGTCTTTGTCTTGTCTTTGTCTTGTCTTTGTCTTGTCTTTGTCTTGTCTTTGTCTTGTCTTTGTCTTGTCTTTGTCTTGTCTTTGTCTTGTCTTTGTCTTGTCTTTGTCTTGTCTTTGTCTTGTCTTTGTCTTGTCTTTGTCTTGTCTTTGTCTTGTCTTTGTCTTGTCTTTGTCTTGTCTTTGTCTTGTCTTTGTCTTGTCTTTGTCTTGTCTTTGTCTTGTCTTTGTCTTGTCTTTGTCTTGTCTTTGTCTTGTCTTTGTCTTGTCTTTGTCTTGTCTTTGTCTTGTCTTTGTCTTGTCTTTGTCTTGTCTTTGTCTTGTCTTTGTCTTGTCTTTGTCTTGTCTTTGTCTTGTCTTTGTCTTGTCTTTGTCTTGTCTTTGTCTTGTCTTTGTCTTGTCTTTGTCTTGTCTTTGTCTTGTCTTTGTCTTGTCTTTGTCTTGTCTTTGTCTTGTCTTTGTCTTGTCTTTGTCTTGTCTTTGTCTTGTCTTTGTCTTGTCTTTGTCTTGTCTTTGTCTTGTCTTTGTCTTGTCTTTGTCTTGTCTTTGTCTTGTCTTTGTCTTGTCTTTGTCTTGTCTTTGTCTTGTCTTTGTCTTTGTCTGTCTTTGTCTTGTCTTTGTCTTGTCTTTGTCTTGTCTTTGTCTTGTCTTTGTCTTGTCTTTGTCTTGTCTTTGTCTTGTCTTTGTCTTGTCTTTGTCTTGTCTTTGTCTTGTCTTTGTCTTGTCTTTGTCTTGTCTTTGTCTTGTCTTTGTCTTGTCTTTGTCTTGTCTTTGTCTTGTCTTTGTCTTGTCTTTGTCTTGTCTTTGTCTTGTCTTTGTCTTGTCTTTGTCTTGTCTTTGTCTTGTCTTTGTCTTGTCTTTGTCTTGTCTTTGTCTTGTCTTTGTCTTGTCTTTGTCTTGTCTTTGTCTTGTCTTTGTCTTGTCTTTGTCTTGTCTTTGTCTTGTCTTTGTCTTGTCTTTGTCTTGTCTTTGTCTTGTCTTTGTCTTGTCTTTGTCTTGTCTTTGTCTTGTCTTTGTCTTGTCTTTGTCTTGTCTTTGTCTTGTCTTTGTCTTGTCTTTGTCTTGTCTTTGTCTTGTCTTTGTCTTGTCTTTGTCTTGTCTTTGTCTTGTCTTTGTCTTGTCTTTGTCTTGTCTTTGTCTTGTCTTTGTCTTGTCTTTGTCTTGTCTTTGTCTTGTCTTTGTCTTGTCTTTGTCTTGTCTTTGTCTTGTCTTTGTCTTGTCTTTGTCTTGTCTTTGTCTTGTCTTTGTCTTGTCTTTGTCTTGTCTTTGTCTTGTCTTTGTCTTGTCTTTGTCTTGTCTTTGTCTTGTCTTTGTCTTGTCTTTGTCTTGTCTTTGTCTTGTCTTTGTCTTGTCTTTGTCTTGTCTTTGTCTTGTCTTTGTCTTGTCTTTGTCTTGTCTTTGTCTTGTCTTTGTCTTGTCTTTGTCTTGTCTTTGTCTTGTCTTTGTCTTGTCTTTGTCTTGTCTTTGTCTTGTCTTTGTCTTGTCTTTGTCTTGTCTTTGTCTTGTCTTTGTCTTGTCTTTGTCTTGTCTTTGTCTTGTCTTTGTCTTGTCTTTGTCTTGTCTTTGTCTTGTCTTTGTCTTGTCTTTGTCTTGTCTTTGTCTTGTCTTTGTCTTGTCTTTGTCTTGTCTTTGTCTTGTCTTTGTCTTGTCTTTGTCTTGTCTTTGTCTTGTCTTTGTCTTGTCTTTGTCTTGTCTTTGTCTTGTCTTTGTCTTGTCTTTGTCTTGTCTTTGTCTTGTCTTTGTCTTGTCTTTGTCTTGTCTTTGTCTTGTCTTTGTCTTGTCTTTGTCTTGTCTTTGTCTTGTCTTTGTCTTGTCTTTGTCTTGTCTTTGTCTTGTCTTTGTCTTGTCTTTGTCTTGTCTTTGTCTTGTCTTTGTCTTGTCTTTGTCTTGTCTTTGTCTTGTCTTTGTCTTGTCTTTGTCTTGTCTTTGTCTTGTCTTTGTCTTGTCTTTGTCTTGTCTTTGTCTTGTCTTTGTCTTGTCTTTGTCTTGTCTTTGTCTTGTCTTTGTCTTGTCTTTGTCTTGTCTTTGTCTTGTCTTTGTCTTGTCTTTGTCTTGTCTTTGTCTTGTCTTTGTCTTGTCTTTGTCTTGTCTTTGTCTTGTCTTTGTCTTGTCTTTGTCTTGTCTTTGTCTTGTCTTTGTCTTGTCTTTGTCTTGTCTTTGTCTTGTCTTTGTCTTGTCTTTGTCTTGTCTTTGTCTTGTCTTTGTCTTGTCTTTGTCTTGTCTTTGTCTTGTCTTTGTCTTGTCTTTGTCTTGTCTTTGTCTTGTCTTTGTCTTGTCTTTGTCTTGTCTTTGTCTTGTCTTTGTCTTGTCTTTGTCTTGTCTTTGTCTTGTCTTTGTCTTGTCTTTGTCTTGTCTTTGTCTTGTCTTTGTCTTGTCTTTGTCTTGTCTTTGTCTTGTCTTTGTCTTGTCTTTGTCTTGTCTTTGTCTTGTCTTTGTCTTGTCTTTGTCTTGTCTTTGTCTTGTCTTTGTCTTGTCTTTGTCTTGTCTTTGTCTTGTCTTTGTCTTGTCTTTGTCTTGTCTTTGTCTTGTCTTTGTCTTGTCTTTGTCTTGTCTTTGTCTTGTCTTTGTCTTGTCTTTGTCTTGTCTTTGTCTTGTCTTTGTCTTGTCTTTGTCTTGTCTTTGTCTTGTCTTTGTCTTGTCTTTGTCTTGTCTTTGTCTTGTCTTTGTCTTGTCTTTGTCTTGTCTTTGTCTTGTCTTTGTCTTGTCTTTGTCTTGTCTTTGTCTTGTCTTTGTCTTGTCTTTGTCTTGTCTTTGTCTTGTCTTTGTCTTGTCTTTGTCTTGTCTTTGTCTTGTCTTTGTCTTGTCTTTGTCTTGTCTTTGTCTTGTCTTTGTCTTGTCTTTGTCTTGTCTTTGTCTTGTCTTTGTCTTGTCTTTGTCTTGTCTTTGTCTTGTCTTTGTCTTGTCTTTGTCTTGTCTTTGTCTTGTCTTTGTCTTGTCTTTGTCTTGTCTTTGTCTTGTCTTTGTCTTGTCTTTGTCTTGTCTTTGTCTTGTCTTTGTCTTGTCTTTGTCTTGTCTTTGTCTTGTCTTTGTCTTGTCTTTGTCTTGTCTTTGTCTTGTCTTTGTCTTGTCTTTGTCTTGTCTTTGTCTTGTCTTTGTCTTGTCTTTGTCTTGTCTTTGTCTTGTCTTTGTCTTGTCTTTGTCTTGTCTTTGTCTTGTCTTTGTCTTGTCTTTGTCTTGTCTTTGTCTTGTCTTTGTCTTGTCTTTGTCTTGTCTTTGTCTTGTCTTTGTCTTGTCTTTGTCTTGTCTTTGTCTTGTCTTTGTCTTGTCTTTGTCTTGTCTTTGTCTTGTCTTTGTCTTGTCTTTGTCTTGTCTTTGTCTTGTCTTTGTCTTGTCTTTGTCTTGTCTTTGTCTTGTCTTTGTCTTGTCTTTGTCTTGTCTTTGTCTTGTCTTTGTCTTGTCTTTGTCTTGTCTTTGTCTTGTCTTTGTCTTGTCTTTGTCTTGTCTTTGTCTTGTCTTTGTCTTGTCTTTGTCTTGTCTTTGTCTTGTCTTTGTCTTGTCTTTGTCTTGTCTTTGTCTTGTCTTTGTCTTGTCTTTGTCTTGTCTTTGTCTTGTCTTTGTCTTGTCTTTGTCTTGTCTTTGTCTTGTCTTTGTCTTGTCTTTGTCTTGTCTTTGTCTTGTCTTTGTCTTGTCTTTGTCTTGTCTTTGTCTTGTCTTTGTCTTGTCTTTGTCTTGTCTTTGTCTTGTCTTTGTCTTGTCTTTGTCTTGTCTTTGTCTTGTCTTTGTCTTGTCTTTGTCTTGTCTTTGTCTTGTCTTTGTCTTGTCTTTGTCTTGTCTTTGTCTTGTCTTTGTCTTGTCTTTGTCTTGTCTTTGTCTTGTCTTTGTCTTGTCTTTGTCTTGTCTTTGTCTTGTCTTTGTCTTGTCTTTGTCTTGTCTTTGTCTTGTCTTTGTCTTGTCTTTGTCTTGTCTTTGTCTTGTCTTTGTCTTGTCTTTGTCTTGTCTTTGTCTTGTCTTTGTCTTGTCTTTGTCTTGTCTTTGTCTTGTCTTTGTCTTGTCTTTGTCTTGTCTTTGTCTTGTCTTTGTCTTGTCTTTGTCTTGTCTTTGTCTTGTCTTTGTCTTGTCTTTGTCTTGTCTTTGTCTTGTCTTTGTCTTGTCTTTGTCTTGTCTTTGTCTTGTCTTTGTCTTGTCTTTGTCTTGTCTTTGTCTTGTCTTTGTCTTGTCTTTGTCTTGTCTTTGTCTTGTCTTTGTCTTGTCTTTGTCTTGTCTTTGTCTTGTCTTTGTCTTGTCTTTGTCTTGTCTTTGTCTTGTCTTTGTCTTGTCTTTGTCTTGTCTTTGTCTTGTCTTTGTCTTGTCTTTGTCTTGTCTTTGTCTTGTCTTTGTCTTGTCTTTGTCTTGTCTTTGTCTTGTCTTTGTCTTGTCTTTGTCTTGTCTTTGTCTTGTCTTTGTCTTGTCTTTGTCTTGTCTTTGTCTTGTCTTTGTCTTGTCTTTGTCTTGTCTTTGTCTTGTCTTTGTCTTGTCTTTGTCTTGTCTTTGTCTTGTCTTTGTCTTGTCTTTGTCTTGTCTTTGTCTTGTCTTTGTCTTGTCTTTGTCTTGTCTTTGTCTTGTCTTTGTCTTGTCTTTGTCTTGTCTTTGTCTTGTCTTTGTCTTGTCTTTGTCTTGTCTTTGTCTTGTCTTTGTCTTGTCTTTGTCTTGTCTTTGTCTTGTCTTTGTCTTGTCTTTGTCTTGTCTTTGTCTTGTCTTTGTCTTGTCTTTGTCTTGTCTTTGTCTTGTCTTTGTCTTGTCTTTGTCTTGTCTTTGTCTTGTCTTTGTCTTGTCTTTGTCTTGTCTTTGTCTTGTCTTTGTCTTGTCTTTGTCTTGTCTTTGTCTTGTCTTTGTCTTGTCTTTGTCTTGTCTTTGTCTTGTCTTTGTCTTGTCTTTGTCTTGTCTTTGTCTTGTCTTTGTCTTGTCTTTGTCTTGTCTTTGTCTTGTCTTTGTCTTGTCTTTGTCTTGTCTTTGTCTTGTCTTTGTCTTGTCTTTGTCTTGTCTTTGTCTTGTCTTTGTCTTGTCTTTGTCTTGTCTTTGTCTTGTCTTTGTCTTGTCTTTGTCTTGTCTTTGTCTTGTCTTTGTCTTGTCTTTGTCTTGTCTTTGTCTTGTCTTTGTCTTGTCTTTGTCTTGTCTTTGTCTTGTCTTTGTCTTGTCTTTGTCTTGTCTTTGTCTTGTCTTTGTCTTGTCTTTGTCTTGTCTTTGTCTTGTCTTTGTCTTGTCTTTGTCTTGTCTTTGTCTTGTCTTTGTCTTGTCTTTGTCTTGTCTTTGTCTTGTCTTTGTCTTGTCTTTGTCTTGTCTTTGTCTTGTCTTTGTCTTGTCTTTGTCTTGTCTTTGTCTTGTCTTTGTCTTGTCTTTGTCTTGTCTTTGTCTTGTCTTTGTCTTGTCTTTGTCTTGTCTTTGTCTTGTCTTTGTCTTGTCTTTGTCTTGTCTTTGTCTTGTCTTTGTCTTGTCTTTGTCTTGTCTTTGTCTTGTCTTTGTCTTGTCTTTGTCTTGTCTTTGTCTTGTCTTTGTCTTGTCTTTGTCTTGTCTTTGTCTTGTCTTTGTCTTGTCTTTGTCTTGTCTTTGTCTTGTCTTTGTCTTGTCTTTGTCTTGTCTTTGTCTTGTCTTTGTCTTGTCTTTGTCTTGTCTTTGTCTTGTCTTTGTCTTGTCTTTGTCTTGTCTTTGTCTTGTCTTTGTCTTGTCTTTGTCTTGTCTTTGTCTTGTCTTTGTCTTGTCTTTGTCTTGTCTTTGTCTTGTCTTTGTCTTGTCTTTGTCTTGTCTTTGTCTTGTCTTTGTCTTGTCTTTGTCTTGTCTTTGTCTTGTCTTTGTCTTGTCTTTGTCTTGTCTTTGTCTTGTCTTTGTCTTGTCTTTGTCTTGTCTTTGTCTTGTCTTTGTCTTGTCTTTGTCTTGTCTTTGTCTTGTCTTTGTCTTGTCTTTGTCTTGTCTTTGTCTTGTCTTTGTCTTGTCTTTGTCTTGTCTTTGTCTTGTCTTTGTCTTGTCTTTGTCTTGTCTTTGTCTTGTCTTTGTCTTGTCTTTGTCTTGTCTTTGTCTTGTCTTTGTCTTGTCTTTGTCTTGTCTTTGTCTTGTCTTTGTCTTGTCTTTGTCTTGTCTTTGTCTTGTCTTTGTCTTGTCTTTGTCTTGTCTTTGTCTTGTCTTTGTCTTGTCTTTGTCTTGTCTTTGTCTTGTCTTTGTCTTGTCTTTGTCTTGTCTTTGTCTTGTCTTTGTCTTGTCTTTGTCTTGTCTTTGTCTTGTCTTTGTCTTGTCTTTGTCTTGTCTTTGTCTTGTCTTTGTCTTGTCTTTGTCTTGTCTTTGTCTTGTCTTTGTCTTGTCTTTGTCTTGTCTTTGTCTTGTCTTTGTCTTGTCTTTGTCTTGTCTTTGTCTTGTCTTTGTCTTGTCTTTGTCTTGTCTTTGTCTTGTCTTTGTCTTGTCTTTGTCTTGTCTTTGTCTTGTCTTTGTCTTGTCTTTGTCTTGTCTTTGTCTTGTCTTTGTCTTGTCTTTGTCTTGTCTTTGTCTTGTCTTTGTCTTGTCTTTGTCTTGTCTTTGTCTTGTCTTTGTCTTGTCTTTGTCTTGTCTTTGTCTTGTCTTTGTCTTGTCTTTGTCTTGTCTTTGTCTTGTCTTTGTCTTGTCTTTGTCTTGTCTTTGTCTTGTCTTTGTCTTGTCTTTGTCTTGTCTTTGTCTTGTCTTGTCTTGTCTTGTCTTTGTCTTGTCTTTGTCTTGTCTTTGTCTTGTCTTTGTCTTGTCTTTGTCTTGTCTTTGTCTTGTCTTTGTCTTGTCTTTGTCTTGTCTTTGTCTTGTCTTTGTCTTGTCTTTGTCTTGTCTTTGTCTTGTCTTTGTCTTGTCTTTGTCTTGTCTTTGTCTTGTCTTTGTCTTGTCTTTGTCTTGTCTTTGTCTTGTCTTTGTCTTGTCTTTGTCTTGTCTTTGTCTTGTCTTTGTCTTGTCTTTGTCTTGTCTTTGTCTTGTCTTTGTCTTGTCTTTGTCTTGTCTTTGTCTTGTCTTTGTCTTGTCTTTGTCTTGTCTTTGTCTTGTCTTTGTCTTGTCTTTGTCTTGTCTTTGTCTTGTCTTTGTCTTGTCTTTGTCTTGTCTTTGTCTTGTCTTTGTCTTGTCTTTGTCTTGTCTTTGTCTTGTCTTTGTCTTGTCTTTGTCTTGTCTTTGTCTTGTCTTTGTCTTGTCTTTGTCTTGTCTTTGTCTTGTCTTTGTCTTGTCTTTGTCTTGTCTTTGTCTTGTCTTTGTCTTGTCTTTGTCTTGTCTTTGTCTTGTCTTTGTCTTGTCTTTGTCTTGTCTTTGTCTTGTCTTTGTCTTGTCTTTGTCTTGTCTTTGTCTTGTCTTTGTCTTGTCTTTGTCTTGTCTTTGTCTTGTCTTTGTCTTGTCTTTGTCTTGTCTTTGTCTTGTCTTTGTCTTGTCTTTGTCTTGTCTTTGTCTTGTCTTTGTCTTGTCTTTGTCTTGTCTTTGTCTTGTCTTTGTCTTGTCTTTGTCTTGTCTTTGTCTTGTCTTTGTCTTGTCTTTGTCTTGTCTTTGTCTTGTCTTTGTCTTGTCTTTGTCTTGTCTTTGTCTTGTCTTTGTCTTGTCTTTGTCTTGTCTTTGTCTTGTCTTTGTCTTGTCTTTGTCTTGTCTTTGTCTTGTCTTTGTCTTGTCTTTGTCTTGTCTTTGTCTTGTCTTTGTCTTGTCTTTGTCTTGTCTTTGTCTTGTCTTTGTCTTGTCTTTGTCTTGTCTTTGTCTTGTCTTTGTCTTGTCTTTGTCTTGTCTTTGTCTTGTCTTTGTCTTGTCTTTGTCTTGTCTTTGTCTTGTCTTTGTCTTGTCTTTGTCTTGTCTTTGTCTTGTCTTTGTCTTGTCTTTGTCTTGTCTTTGTCTTGTCTTTGTCTTGTCTTTGTCTTGTCTTTGTCTTGTCTTTGTCTTGTCTTTGTCTTGTCTTTGTCTTGTCTTTGTCTTGTCTTTGTCTTGTCTTTGTCTTGTCTTTGTCTTGTCTTTGTCTTGTCTTTGTCTTGTCTTTGTCTTGTCTTTGTCTTGTCTTTGTCTTGTCTTTGTCTTGTCTTTGTCTTGTCTTTGTCTTGTCTTTGTCTTGTCTTTGTCTTGTCTTTGTCTTGTCTTTGTCTTGTCTTTGTCTTGTCTTTGTCTTGTCTTTGTCTTGTCTTTGTCTTGTCTTTGTCTTGTCTTTGTCTTGTCTTTGTCTTGTCTTTGTCTTGTCTTTGTCTTGTCTTTGTCTTGTCTTTGTCTTGTCTTTGTCTTGTCTTTGTCTTGTCTTTGTCTTGTCTTTGTCTTGTCTTTGTCTTGTCTTTGTCTTGTCTTTGTCTTGTCTTTGTCTTGTCTTTGTCTTGTCTTTGTCTTGTCTTTGTCTTGTCTTTGTCTTGTCTTTGTCTTGTCTTTGTCTTGTCTTTGTCTTGTCTTTGTCTTGTCTTTGTCTTGTCTTTGTCTTGTCTTTGTCTTGTCTTTGTCTTGTCTTTGTCTTGTCTTTGTCTTGTCTTTGTCTTGTCTTTGTCTTGTCTTTGTCTTGTCTTTGTCTTGTCTTTGTCTTGTCTTTGTCTTGTCTTTGTCTTGTCTTTGTCTTGTCTTTGTCTTGTCTTTGTCTTGTCTTTGTCTTGTCTTTGTCTTGTCTTTGTCTTGTCTTTGTCTTGTCTTTGTCTTGTCTTTGTCTTGTCTTTGTCTTGTCTTTGTCTTGTCTTTGTCTTGTCTTTGTCTTGTCTTTGTCTTGTCTTTGTCTTGTCTTTGTCTTGTCTTTGTCTTGTCTTTGTCTTGTCTTTGTCTTGTCTTTGTCTTGTCTTTGTCTTGTCTTTGTCTTGTCTTTGTCTTGTCTTTGTCTTGTCTTTGTCTTGTCTTTGTCTTGTCTTTGTCTTGTCTTTGTCTTGTCTTTGTCTTGTCTTTGTCTTGTCTTTGTCTTGTCTTTGTCTTGTCTTGTCTTTGTCTTGTCTTTGTCTTGTCTTTGTCTTGTCTTTGTCTTGTCTTTGTCTTGTCTTTGTCTTGTCTTTGTCTTGTCTTTGTCTTGTCTTTGTCTTGTCTTTGTCTTGTCTTTGTCTTGTCTTTGTCTTGTCTTTGTCTTGTCTTTGTCTTGTCTTTGTCTTGTCTTTGTCTTGTCTTTGTCTTGTCTTTGTCTTGTCTTTGTCTTTGTCTTGTCTTTGTCTTGTCTTTGTCTTGTCTTTGTCTTGTCTTTGTCTTGTCTTTGTCTTGTCTTTGTCTTGTCTTTGTCTTGTCTTTGTCTTGTCTTTGTCTTGTCTTTGTCTTGTCTTTGTCTTGTCTTTGTCTTGTCTTTGTCTTGTCTTTGTCTTGTCTTTGTCTTGTCTTTGTCTTGTCTTTGTCTTGTCTTTGTCTTGTCTTTGTCTTGTCTTTGTCTTGTCTTTGTCTTGTCTTTGTCTTGTCTTTGTCTTGTCTTTGTCTTGTCTTTGTCTTGTCTTTGTCTTGTCTTTGTCTTGTCTTTGTCTTGTCTTTGTCTTGTCTTTGTCTTGTCTTTGTCTTGTCTTTGTCTTGTCTTTGTCTTGTCTTTGTCTTGTCTTTGTCTTGTCTTTGTCTTGTCTTTGTCTTGTCTTTGTCTTGTCTTTGTCTTGTCTTTGTCTTGTCTTTGTCTTGTCTTTGTCTTGTCTTTGTCTTGTCTTTGTCTTGTCTTTGTCTTGTCTTTGTCTTGTCTTTGTCTTGTCTTTGTCTTGTCTTTGTCTTGTCTTTGTCTTGTCTTTGTCTTGTCTTTGTCTTGTCTTTGTCTTGTCTTTGTCTTGTCTTTGTCTTGTCTTTGTCTTGTCTTTGTCTTGTCTTTGTCTTGTCTTTGTCTTGTCTTTGTCTTGTCTTTGTCTTGTCTTTGTCTTGTCTTTGTCTTGTCTTTGTCTTGTCTTTGTCTTGTCTTTGTCTTGTCTTTGTCTTGTCTTTGTCTTGTCTTTGTCTTGTCTTTGTCTTGTCTTTGTCTTGTCTTTGTCTTGTCTTTGTCTTGTCTTTGTCTTGTCTTTGTCTTGTCTTTGTCTTGTCTTTGTCTTGTCTTTGTCTTGTCTTTGTCTTGTCTTTGTCTTGTCTTTGTCTTGTCTTTGTCTTGTCTTTGTCTTGTCTTTGTCTTGTCTTTGTCTTGTCTTTGTCTTGTCTTTGTCTTGTCTTTGTCTTGTCTTTGTCTTGTCTTTGTCTTGTCTTTGTCTTGTCTTTGTCTTGTCTTTGTCTTGTCTTTGTCTTGTCTTTGTCTTGTCTTTGTCTTGTCTTTGTCTTGTCTTTGTCTTGTCTTTGTCTTGTCTTTGTCTTGTCTTTGTCTTGTCTTTGTCTTGTCTTTGTCTTGTCTTTGTCTTGTCTTTGTCTTGTCTTTGTCTTGTCTTTGTCTTGTCTTTGTCTTGTCTTTGTCTTGTCTTTGTCTTGTCTTTGTCTTGTCTTTGTCTTGTCTTTGTCTTGTCTTTGTCTTGTCTTTGTCTTGTCTTTGTCTTGTCTTTGTCTTGTCTTTGTCTTGTCTTTGTCTTGTCTTTGTCTTGTCTTTGTCTTGTCTTTGTCTTGTCTTTGTCTTGTCTTTGTCTTGTCTTTGTCTTGTCTTTGTCTTGTCTTTGTCTTGTCTTTGTCTTGTCTTTGTCTTGTCTTTGTCTTGTCTTTGTCTTGTCTTTGTCTTGTCTTTGTCTTGTCTTTGTCTTGTCTTTGTCTTGTCTTTGTCTTGTCTTTGTCTTGTCTTTGTCTTGTCTTTGTCTTGTCTTTGTCTTTGTCTTGTCTTTGTCTTGTCTTTGTCTTGTCTTTGTCTTGTCTTTGTCTTGTCTTTGTCTTGTCTTTGTCTTGTCTTTGTCTTGTCTTTGTCTTGTCTTTGTCTTGTCTTTGTCTTGTCTTTGTCTTGTCTTTGTCTTGTCTTTGTCTTGTCATTGTCTTGTCTTTGTCTTGTCTTTGTCTTGTCTTTGACATGTCATCAAAATTTCTTGAAAACACATGCACATGGTGATATATTTCTCACTTTGCAGTACAGGGTAACAGAATCATTCTGCAAGGTTTCGTAAACAAAAATATTTCTTTCTATAGCAATCAATTTGATCGTCCACCCATTTTTTTCCAACCCACCAATTAACTCTAGTGATCATGGAAATTTCTTGAAAACACATGGCAATAAAATTTTCTTCTTCTGATGGATGTAGGATAGGCAAACAAAATCATCCTGCAAGGTTTCGTAAACAAAAATATTTCTTTCTATGAAAATCAATTTGATCGTCCTCCCATTTTTTTTCCAACCCACCAATTTCCTCTAGTGATCATGGAAATTTCTTGAAAACACATGGCAATAAAATTTTCTTCTTCTGATGGATGTAGGATAGGCAAACAAAATCATCCTGCAAGGTTTCGTAAACAAAAATATTTCTTTCTATGAAAATCAATTTGATCGTCCTCCCATTTTTTTCCAACCCACCAATTTCCTCTAGTGATCGTGGAAATTTCTGGAAAACACATGGCAATAAAATTTTCTTCTTCTGATGGATACAGGATAGGCAAACAAAATCATCCTGCAAGGTTTCGTAAACAAAAATATTTCTTTCTATGAAAATTAATTTGATCGTCCTCCCATTTTTTTCCAACCCACCAATTTCCTCTAGTGATCATGGAAATTTCTTGAAAACACATGGCAATAAAATTTTCTTCTTCTGATGGATACAGGATAGGCAAACAAAATCAACCGGAAAGGTTTCCTAAGCAAAAACAAATGTTTCAATATAAATCAATTTTATTGTCCTCTCAATTTTTCCAACCCACCAATTTCCACTACTGATCATGGAAACTTCTTGAAAACACACATGGCAATAAAATTTGCTTCTTCTGATGGATACAGGATAGGCAAACAAAATCATCCTGCAAGGTTTCGTAAACAAAAATATTTCTTTCTATGAAAATCAATTTGATCGTCCTCCCATTTTTTTTCCAACCCACCAATTTGCTCTAGTGACCGTGGAAATTTCTTGAAAACACATGGCAATAAAATTTTCTTCTTCTGATGGATACAGGATAGGCAAACAAAATCATCCTGCAAGGTTTCGTAAACAAAAATATTTCTTTCTATAAAAATCAATTTGATCGTCCTCCCAATTTTTTTCCAACCCACCAATTTCCACTACTGATCATGGAAATTACTTGAAAACACATGGCAATAAAATTTTCTTCTTCTGATGGATGTAGGATAGGGAAACAGAATCATTCTGCAAAGATTCTTTCTATAAACATCAATTTGATCGTCCTCCCATTTTTTTTCAACCTACCAATGTCCTCTAGTGATCATGGAAATTTCTTGAAAACACATAGCAATAAAATTTTCTTCTTCTGATGGATGCAGGATAGGGAAACAGAATCATTCTGCAAGGATTCTTTCTATAAAAATCAATTGGATCGTCCTCCCATTTTTTTCCAACCCACCAATTTCCACTGGTGATCATGGAAATTTCTTGAAAACACATGGCAATAAAATTTTCTTCTTCTGGTGGATACAGGGTAGGCAAACAAAATCATCCTGCAAGGTTTCGTAAACAAAAATATTTCTTTCTATGAAAATCAATTTGATCGTCCTCCCATTTTTTTCCAACCCACCAATTTCCTCTAGTGATCGTGGAAATTTCTTGAAAACACATGGCAATAAAATTTTCTTCTTCTGATGGATACAGGATAGGCAAACAAAATCATCCTGCAAGGTTTCGTAAACAAAAATATTTCTTTCTATGAAAATCAATTTGATCGTCCTCCCATTTTTTTCCAACCCACCAATTTCCTCTAGTGATCGTGGAAATTTCTTGAAAACACATGGCAATAAAATTTGCTTCTTCTGATGGATAAAGGATAGGCAAACAAAATCATCCTGCAAGGTTTCGTAAACAAAAATATTTCTTTCTATGAAAATCAATTTGATCGTCCTCCCATTTTTTCCAACCCACCAATTTCCTCTAGTGACCGGGGAAATTTCTTGAAAACATATGGCAATAAAATTTTCTTCTTCTGATGGATACAGGATAGGCAAACAAAATCATCCTGCAAGGTTTCGTAAACAAAAAGATTTCTTTCTATAAAAATCAATTTGATCGTCCTCCCAATTTTTTTCCAACCCACCAATTTCCACTACTGATCATGGAAATTACTTGAAAACACATGGCAATAAAATTTTCTTCTTCTGATGGATGTAGGATAGGGAAACAGAATCATTCTGCAAAGATTCTTTCTATAAACATCAATTTGATCGTCCTCCCATTTTTTTTCAACCCACCAATGTCCTCTAGTGATCATGGAAATTTCTTGAAAACACATGGCAATAAAATTTTCTTCTTCTGATGGATGCAGGATAGGGAAACAGAATCATTCTGCAAGGATTCTTTCTATAAAAATCAATTGGATCG
>NW_026683881.1:0-18026 GCF_030247195.1 Topomyia yanbarensis | reverse complement strand
TTTGATTGATTTGATTGATTTGATTGATTTGATTGATTTGATTGATTTGATTGATTTGATTGATTTGATTGATTTGATTGATTTGATTGATTTGATTGATTTGATTGATTTGATTGATTTGATTGATTTGATTGATTTGATTGATTTGATTGATTTGATTGATTTGATTGATTTGATTGATTTGATTGATTTGATTGATTTGATTGATTTGATTGATTTGATTGATTTGATTGATTTGATTGATTTGATTGATTTGATTGATTTGATTGATTTGATTGATTTGATTGATTTGATTGATTTGATTGATTTGATTGATTTGATTGATTTGATTGATTTGATTGATTTGATTGATTTGATTGATTTGATTGATTTGATTGATTTGATTGATTTGATTGATTTGATTGATTTGATTGATTTGATTGATTTGATTGATTTGATTGATTTGATTGATTTGATTGATTTGATTGATTTGATTGATTTGATTGATTTGATTGATTTGATTGATTTGATTGATTTGATTGATTTGATTGATTTGATTGATTTGATTGATTTGATTGATTTGATTGATTTGATTGATTTGATTGATTTGATTGATTTGATTGATTTGATTGATTTGATTGATTTGATTGATTTGATTGATTTGATTGATTTGATTGATTTGATTGATTTGATTGATTTGATTGATTTGATTGATTTGATTGATTTGATTGATTTGATTGATTTGATTGATTTGATTGATTTGATTGATTTGATTGATTTGATTGATTTGATTGATTTGATTGATTTGATTGATTTGATTGATTTGATTGATTTGATTGATTTGATTGATTTGATTGATTTGATTGATTTGATTGATTTGATTGATTTGATTGATTTGATTGATTTGATTGATTTGATTGATTTGATTGATTTGATTGATTTGATTGATTTGATTGATTTGATTGATTTGATTGATTTGATTGATTTGATTGATTTGATTGATTTGATTGATTTGATTGATTTGATTGATTTGATTGATTTGATTGATTTGATTGATTTGATTGATTTGATTGATTTGATTGATTTGATTGATTTGATTGATTTGATTGATTTGATTGATTTGATTGATTTGATTGATTTGATTGATTTGATTGATTTGATTGATTTGATTGATTTGATTGATTTGATTGATTTGATTGATTTGATTGATTTGATTGATTTGATTGATTTGATTGATTTGATTGATTTGATTGATTTGATTGATTTGATTGATTTGATTGATTTGATTGATTTGATTGATTTGATTGATTTGATTGATTTGATTGATTTGATTGATTTGATTGATTTGATTGATTTGATTGATTTGATTGATTTGATTGATTTGATTGATTTGATTGATTTGATTGATTTGATTGATTTGATTGATTTGATTGATTTGATTGATTTGATTGATTTGATTGATTTGATTGATTTGATTGATTTGATTGATTTGATTGATTTGATTGATTTGATTGATTTGATTGATTTGATTGATTTGATTGATTTGATTGATTTGATTGATTTGATTGATTTGATTGATTTGATTGATTTGATTGATTTGATTGATTTGATTGATTTGATTGATTTGATTGATTTGATTGATTTGATTGATTTGATTGATTTGATTGATTTGATTGATTTGATTGATTTGATTGATTTGATTGATTTGATTGATTTGATTGATTTGATTGATTTGATTGATTTGATTGATTTGATTGATTTGATTGATTTGATTGATTTGATTGATTTGATTGATTTGATTGATTTGATTGATTTGATTGATTTGATTGATTTGATTGATTTGATTGATTTGATTGATTTGATTGATTTGATTGATTTGATTGATTTGATTGATTTGATTGATTTGATTGATTTGATTGATTTGATTGATTTGATTGATTTGATTGATTTGATTGATTTGATTGATTTGATTGATTTGATTGATTTGATTGATTTGATTGATTTGATTGATTTGATTGATTTGATTGATTTGATTGATTTGATTGATTTGATTGATTTGATTGATTTGATTGATTTGATTGATTTGATTGATTTGATTGATTTGATTGATTTGATTGATTTGATTGATTTGATTGATTTGATTGATTTGATTGATTTGATTGATTTGATTGATTTGATTGATTTGATTGATTTGATTGATTTGATTGATTTGATTGATTTGATTGATTTGATTGATTTGATTGATTTGATTGATTTGATTGATTTGATTGATTTGATTGATTTGATTGATTTGATTGATTTGATTGATTTGATTGATTTGATTGATTTGATTGATTTGATTGATTTGATTGATTTGATTGATTTGATTGATTTGATTGATTTGATTGATTTGATTGATTTGATTGATTTGATTGATTTGATTGATTTGATTGATTTGATTGATTTGATTGATTTGATTGATTTGATTGATTTGATTGATTTGATTGATTTGATTGATTTGATTGATTTGATTGATTTGATTGATTTGATTGATTTGATTGATTTGATTGATTTGATTGATTTGATTGATTTGATTGATTTGATTGATTTGATTGATTTGATTGATTTGATTGATTTGATTGATTTGATTGATTTGATTGATTTGATTGATTTGATTGATTTGATTGATTTGATTGATTTGATTGATTTGATTGATTTGATTGATTTGATTGATTTGATTGATTTGATTGATTTGATTGATTTGATTGATTTGATTGATTTGATTGATTTGATTGATTTGATTGATTTGATTGATTTGATTGATTTGATTGATTTGATTGATTTGATTGATTTGATTGATTTGATTGATTTGATTGATTTGATTGATTTGATTGATTTGATTGATTTGATTGATTTGATTGATTTGATTGATTTGATTGATTTGATTGATTTGATTGATTTGATTGATTTGATTGATTTGATTGATTTGATTGATTTGATTGATTTGATTGATTTGATTGATTTGATTGATTTGATTGATTTGATTGATTTGATTGATTTGATTGATTTGATTGATTTGATTGATTTGATTGATTTGATTGATTTGATTGATTTGATTGATTTGATTGATTTGATTGATTTGATTGATTTGATTGATTTGATTGATTTGATTGATTTGATTGATTTGATTGATTTGATTGATTTGATTGATTTGATTGATTTGATTGATTTGATTGATTTGATTGATTTGATTGATTTGATTGATTTGATTGATTTGATTGATTTGATTGATTTGATTGATTTGATTGATTTGATTGATTTGATTGATTTGATTGATTTGATTGATTTGATTGATTTGATTGATTTGATTGATTTGATTGATTTGATTGATTTGATTGATTTGATTGATTTGATTGATTTGATTGATTTGATTGATTTGATTGATTTGATTGATTTGATTGATTTGATTGATTTGATTGATTTGATTGATTTGATTGATTTGATTGATTTGATTGATTTGATTGATTTGATTGATTTGATTGATTTGATTGATTTGATTGATTTGATTGATTTGATTGATTTGATTGATTTGATTGATTTGATTGATTTGATTGATTTGATTGATTTGATTGATTTGATTGATTTGATTGATTTGATTGATTTGATTGATTTGATTGATTTGATTGATTTGATTGATTTGATTGATTTGATTGATTTGATTGATTTGATTGATTTGATTGATTTGATTGATTTGATTGATTTGATTGATTTGATTGATTTGATTGATTTGATTGATTTGATTGATTTGATTGATTTGATTGATTTGATTGATTTGATTGATTTGATTGATTTGATTGATTTGATTGATTTGATTGATTTGATTGATTTGATTGATTTGATTGATTTGATTGATTTGATTGATTTGATTGATTTGATTGATTTGATTGAT
Source organism: Topomyia yanbarensis (assembly GCF_030247195.1). NCBI lineage: Eukaryota > Metazoa > Arthropoda > Insecta > Diptera > Culicidae > Topomyia > Topomyia yanbarensis. Next base: position 14,119 of record NW_026683881.1, on the reverse strand, counting down.
TTGATTGATTTGATTGATTTGATTGATTTGATTGATTTGATTGATTTGATTGATTTGATTGATTTGATTGATTTGATTGATTTGATTGATTTGATTGATTTGATTGATTTGATTGATTTGATTGATTTGATTGATTTGATTGATTTGATTGATTTGATTGATTTGATTGATTTGATTGATTTGATTGATTTGATTGATTTGATTGATTTGATTGATTTGATTGATTTGATTGATTTGATTGATTTGATTGATTTGATTGATTTGATTGATTTGATTGATTTGATTGATTTGATTGATTTGATTGATTTGATTGATTTGATTGATTTGATTGATTTGATTGATTTGATTGATTTGATTGATTTGATTGATTTGATTGATTTGATTGATTTGATTGATTTGATTGATTTGATTGATTTGATTGATTTGATTGATTTGATTGATTTGATTGATTTGATTGATTTGATTGATTTGATTGATTTGATTGATTTGATTGATTTGATTGATTTGATTGATTTGATTGATTTGATTGATTTGATTGATTTGATTGATTTGATTGATTTGATTGATTTGATTGATTTGATTGATTTGATTGATTTGATTGATTTGATTGATTTGATTGATTTGATTGATTTGATTGATTTGATTGATTTGATTGATTTGATTGATTTGATTGATTTGATTGATTTGATTGATTTGATTGATTTGATTGATTTGATTGATTTGATTGATTTGATTGATTTGATTGATTTGATTGATTTGATTGATTTGATTGATTTGATTGATTTGATTGATTTGATTGATTTGATTGATTTGATTGATTTGATTGATTTGATTGATTTGATTGATTTGATTGATTTGATTGATTTGATTGATTTGATTGATTTGATTGATTTGATTGATTTGATTGATTTGATTGATTTGATTGATTTGATTGATTTGATTGATTTGATTGATTTGATTGATTTGATTGATTTGATTGATTTGATTGATTTGATTGATTTGATTGATTTGATTGATTTGATTGATTTGATTGATTTGATTGATTTGATTGATTTGATTGATTTGATTGATTTGATTGATTTGATTGATTTGATTGATTTGATTGATTTGATTGATTTGATTGATTTGATTGATTTGATTGATTTGATTGATTTGATTGATTTGATTGATTTGATTGATTTGATTGATTTGATTGATTTGATTGATTTGATTGATTTGATTGATTTGATTGATTTGATTGATTTGATTGATTTGATTGATTTGATTGATTTGATTGATTTGATTGATTTGATTGATTTGATTGATTTGATTGATTTGATTGATTTGATTGATTTGATTGATTTGATTGATTTGATTGATTTGATTGATTTGATTGATTTGATTGATTTGATTGATTTGATTGATTTGATTGATTTGATTGATTTGATTGATTTGATTGATTTGATTGATTTGATTGATTTGATTGATTTGATTGATTTGATTGATTTGATTGATTTGATTGATTTGATTGATTTGATTGATTTGATTGATTTGATTGATTTGATTGATTTGATTGATTTGATTGATTTGATTGATTTGATTGATTTGATTGATTTGATTGATTTGATTGATTTGATTGATTTGATTGATTTGATTGATTTGATTGATTTGATTGATTTGATTGATTTGATTGATTTGATTGATTTGATTGATTTGATTGATTTGATTGATTTGATTGATTTGATTGATTTGATTGATTTGATTGATTTGATTGATTTGATTGATTTGATTGATTTGATTGATTTGATTGATTTGATTGATTTGATTGATTTGATTGATTTGATTGATTTGATTGATTTGATTGATTTGATTGATTTGATTGATTTGATTGATTTGATTGATTTGATTGATTTGATTGATTTGATTGATTTGATTGATTTGATTGATTTGATTGATTTGATTGATTTGATTGATTTGATTGATTTGATTGATTTGATTGATTTGATTGATTTGATTGATTTGATTGATTTGATTGATTTGATTGATTTGATTGATTTGATTGATTTGATTGATTTGATTGATTTGATTGATTTGATTGATTTGATTGATTTGATTGATTTGATTGATTTGATTGATTTGATTGATTTGATTGATTTGATTGATTTGATTGATTTGATTGATTTGATTGATTTGATTGATTTGATTGATTTGATTGATTTGATTGATTTGATTGATTTGATTGATTTGATTGATTTGATTGATTTGATTGATTTGATTGATTTGATTGATTTGATTGATTTGATTGATTTGATTGATTTGATTGATTTGATTGATTTGATTGATTTGATTGATTTGATTGATTTGATTGATTTGATTGATTTGATTGATTTGATTGATTTGATTGATTTGATTGATTTGATTGATTTGATTGATTTGATTGATTTGATTGATTTGATTGATTTGATTGATTTGATTGATTTGATTGATTTGATTGATTTGATTGATTTGATTGATTTGATTGATTTGATTGATTTGATTGATTTGATTGATTTGATTGATTTGATTGATTTGATTGATTTGATTGATTTGATTGATTTGATTGATTTGATTGATTTGATTGATTTGATTGATTTGATTGATTTGATTGATTTGATTGATTTGATTGATTTGATTGATTTGATTGATTTGATTGATTTGATTGATTTGATTGATTTGATTGATTTGATTGATTTGATTGATTTGATTGATTTGATTGATTTGATTGATTTGATTGATTTGATTGATTTGATTGATTTGATTGATTTGATTGATTTGATTGATTTGATTGATTTGATTGATTTGATTGATTTGATTGATTTGATTGATTTGATTGATTTGATTGATTTGATTGATTTGATTGATTTGATTGATTTGATTGATTTGATTGATTTGATTGATTTGATTGATTTGATTGATTTGATTGATTTGATTGATTTGATTGATTTGATTGATTTGATTGATTTGATTGATTTGATTGATTTGATTGATTTGATTGATTTGATTGATTTGATTGATTTGATTGATTTGATTGATTTGATTGATTTGATTGATTTGATTGATTTGATTGATTTGATTGATTTGATTGATTTGATTGATTTGATTGATTTGATTGATTTGATTGATTTGATTGATTTGATTGATTTGATTGATTTGATTGATTTGATTGATTTGATTGATTTGATTGATTTGATTGATTTGATTGATTTGATTGATTTGATTGATTTGATTGATTTGATTGATTTGATTGATTTGATTGATTTGATTGATTTGATTGATTTGATTGATTTGATTGATTTGATTGATTTGATTGATTTGATTGATTTGATTGATTTGATTGATTTGATTGATTTGATTGATTTGATTGATTTGATTGATTTGATTGATTTGATTGATTTGATTGATTTGATTGATTTGATTGATTTGATTGATTTGATTGATTTGATTGATTTGATTGATTTGATTGATTTGATTGATTTGATTGATTTGATTGATTTGATTGATTTGATTGATTTGATTGATTTGATTGATTTGATTGATTTGATTGATTTGATTGATTTGATTGATTTGATTGATTTGATTGATTTGATTGATTTGATTGATTTGATTGATTTGATTGATTTGATTGATTTGATTGATTTGATTGATTTGATTGATTTGATTGATTTGATTGATTTGATTGATTTGATTGATTTGATTGATTTGATTGATTTGATTGATTTGATTGATTTGATTGATTTGATTGATTTGATTGATTTGATTGATTTGATTGATTTGATTGATTTGATTGATTTGATTGATTTGATTGATTTGATTGATTTGATTGATTTGATTGATTTGATTGATTTGATTGATTTGATTGATTTGATTGATTTGATTGATTTGATTGATTTGATTGATTTGATTGATTTGATTGATTTGATTGATTTGATTGATTTGATTGATTTGATTGATTTGATTGATTTGATTGATTTGATTGATTTGATTGATTTGATTGATTTGATTGATTTGATTGATTTGATTGATTTGATTGATTTGATTGATTTGATTGATTTGATTGATTTGATTGATTTGATTGATTTGATTGATTTGATTGATTTGATTGATTTGATTGATTTGATTGATTTGATTGATTTGATTGATTTGATTGATTTGATTGATTTGATTGATTTGATTGATTTGATTGATTTGATTGATTTGATTGATTTGATTGATTTGATTGATTTGATTGATTTGATTGATTTGATTGATTTGATTGATTTGATTGATTTGATTGATTTGATTGATTTGATTGATTTGATTGATTTGATTGATTTGATTGATTTGATTGATTTGATTGATTTGATTGATTTGATTGATTTGATTGATTTGATTGATTTGATTGATTTGATTGATTTGATTGATTTGATTGATTTGATTGATTTGATTGATTTGATTGATTTGATTGATTTGATTGATTTGATTGATTTGATTGATTTGATTGATTTGATTGATTTGATTGATTTGATTGATTTGATTGATTTGATTGATTTGATTGATTTGATTGATTTGATTGATTTGATTGATTTGATTGATTTGATTGATTTGATTGATTTGATTGATTTGATTGATTTGATTGATTTGATTGATTTGATTGATTTGATTGATTTGATTGATTTGATTGATTTGATTGATTTGATTGATTTGATTGATTTGATTGATTTGATTGATTTGATTGATTTGATTGATTTGATTGATTTGATTGATTTGATTGATTTGATTGATTTGATTGATTTGATTGATTTGATTGATTTGATTGATTTGATTGATTTGATTGATTTGATTGATTTGATTGATTTGATTGATTTGATTGATTTGATTGATTTGATTGATTTGATTGATTTGATTGATTTGATTGATTTGATTGATTTGATTGATTTGATTGATTTGATTGATTTGATTGATTTGATTGATTTGATTGATTTGATTGATTTGATTGATTTGATTGATTTGATTGATTTGATTGATTTGATTGATTTGATTGATTTGATTGATTTGATTGATTTGATTGATTTGATTGATTTGATTGATTTGATTGATTTGATTGATTTGATTGATTTGATTGATTTGATTGATTTGATTGATTTGATTGATTTGATTGATTTGATTGATTTGATTGATTTGATTGATTTGATTGATTTGATTGATTTGATTGATTTGATTGATTTGATTGATTTGATTGATTTGATTGATTTGATTGATTTGATTGATTTGATTGATTTGATTGATTTGATTGATTTGATTGATTTGATTGATTTGATTGATTTGATTATTGTTATTATTATTGTTTATTTTGGGTTTTAACCGTTAGGTCATTCGCCCATAAAAAGAAAAAGAGGATTACAGAGTTTACAAGTATTTTTACAAATTTTTACGCAGTATTTGTTGGTGAGATTCTTGGTTGTCTGTGTTGCATAATTGTGGGTTTGGTTAGTTTTATAAACTGTCAAAGAGGCCGGCGCCTTTAAGGAAACAGATTATAATTTCCTCTCTGGCCGGGTCGTTGGACAGGGCGTCTCTGATGGATAGCGGAAGGTCAGTTCTGGTCCGAAGATCTCGATATTCTACACAATTAATGAGAATGTGTTCCACCGTTTTCCGGGTCCCACATGTGGAGCAGATGGGAGGGGGGACGTTGGACACGGTGTGCGCGTGGGTGATTCTGGTGTGTCCAGTTCGGAGTCTGGAGAGAGCTTTTTGTTCCTGCATGTTGTCTCGGTCTGTCCATTTTTGGTGGGTGCCTTTGATTTTTTGTAGGTGTCCTTGGGATGACTGCCAGTACCTGGTGAATTCGATTTCTACTTTCTGTTTGAATGCTCTGATGATGTCGCAGGTAGGAACTTCTTGGGAGATCATGGTGCGGGCTTTACGTCCGATGGCTGCCAGGCGGTCTGCCTCGCGGTTGCCCTTAATGTCGCTGTGGCCGGGGACCCACACTAATGTAGTGAGGGTGTCGCAGTTAGCTTCTATTGCTTGCACGTAAGGGTGTTTGGAGGTTCCAGTCTCGAGCGCAGTTAGGACCGAAAGGGAGTCCGAAAATACAGCCGTAGGTGTATCGATGGGTTTTTGGGTGATTGCGGTGAAGATTGCAGCTGCTTCAGCTGAGAAGACAGAGCAAGAAGCTGCCAAGCGAAGCGATAGACCAGCTCTGATTCCGCTTACTCCTGCTCCTACTTCCTCGTTTAGCTTGGAACCGTCGGTGAATAGATGTAGGTGATTGTTGTACTTCTGGTTGACAAGTTTGTTGAACTCGATCCGCGCAAGTTTTGTGGGGTCACCTGCTTTGATTTTCCGACTTAAGCTGGTGTCTATGTTGGGACCTCTGTCATACCATGGTCGGTCCCAGACCCGATGTAGCCGAGCGATTTTCGGTAGGGGTTCACTGGTGTAGTTGGCGTGGATGTCTCTCGCAGTGTTGAGGATGGAGCAGTCGTTGCCAGATGTTTTCTCTAAGTAGAGTAGTGCTCTTTTAAGTGCCGCGACGGCAGCCTCCCACCGGAAGGGGAGTATTCCAGCCTCGACGCAGGCAGCTTCTGCTGGGGTGCTGGGAAGCAGGCCTGAAGCGAGTCTTACCGCCCCGTTGTACAATGGTGCAAGGATGGAGATGAGTCCGTCGATGTTCCGGCAGGTTAGTTCCAGTCCGTAGAAAATGCGGCTGTTGATGAGGGCTTGGCTGACGTTGAGGGCCGTTCTGCGGTTGCATCTGGTGTGTCGGTTGCTGATGGCTCGTACTAATCTCTTTCTACTTTCACAATCTTTTTTGAGTTGGCGGAAGTGTGGAAGTAGGGTCATTTTCCTGTCGATCACTATTCCTAGTATTCGCGGTTCCTTCCGGAATGGGATGATGTTGCCGTTTAGTGTCACTGGTCGGCCAGTTGCGATGTGGTGAGAACCGCAACAGTGTGCGATAGCACTTTTTTGGGCGGATAGGCTGAAGCCTACGGAATTCGCCCAACGTCCGACCGCGCTAACTGCTGCTTGGAGTTTTCTTCGGATTATGGCGAGACTTTTTCCAACGACTATGAGGATGATGTCATCTGCGTAGACCAGGATGTATACTCCTTTGGGTAGGGAGTCGAAGACTGTGTTCATTCCGACCAGGAACAGTGTCGCAGCCAATACAGATCCTTGGGGTACGCCGTTACTTTCTTTGTAGAGATCAGAGAGTGTACCGCCTATGCCGACTCTGAAACTTCGGTTTGAAAGGTATTGCCGGAGGATAGCGCCAAGATTCCCCCGGATCCCCCACTGGTGTAGTTGTCGAAGTATGCCTTCCCTCCATACGGTGTTGTATGCTTTAGCCACATCGAGTATGGCAATATCAGCGTGCAACCCGTCGGCCAGTGCGTCGTTGATGATTTCTCCAAATGTCCCTAGGTGTACTCCGGTACCGAGTCCTTTTCGGAACGCAAATTGTCTGCGGTCCAGCAGGTTTCCTTCCTCTAATACACTTGTGAGTCGTCGGTTGACCAGTCTTTCGAATGTCTTGGCTACACAGGAGAGTAGGCTTATTGGCCTGAAGTCACTGGGAGATCTGCTTCCCTGGTTCCTTTTGGGGATCGGTATTATCAGTGCGGTCCGCCAGCTGTCTGGGTAGGGCCCGCCTTCCCAGATCCTGTTGAAGGCTTCTAAGAGCGCTCTTTTTCCAGTTGGGGGTAGATGTTTGATCATGGGGTACCCAATGTCGTCGAGGCCGGTGGATTTTCCATGGGTGCGGCCTAAAGCTGTCGCCAGTTCATTGGTGGAGAAAGGCCGGTTATATGTGTGGCTCGAGTCAGGGATGAAAGTGATTGGCGAGAGTTCGAGGGTTTCTTTTCGTTTTGAGAAGTTGGTGGGACGTGAATCGTTAGATGATAGTGACTCGAAGTATCTTCCAATTTCGTTGGCTATTTCTCCCGGGTTTACTATTGCGGTGCCGTTTAGGGAAAGTGTGAAGCCTCTTTGTCTGCGTTTTCCGTTGAGGGCGTTGATTCTTCGCCACAATTCAGCTGTAGAGGAGTCTGCGTTGATACCGTCCAGGAAGCGAGACCAGCTCGCTGATTTCGCTTCTTCTACTGCTTTTCTTGCGGTGGTTCTTAGATGGCGGAAATTTGCTGCGAGTACTTCCCATTGTGGGTTATTGGGTGTGGTTCTCTTCAGGGCACGAAGAGCTTTCCGCCTTGATCTCAGGATGTTGGCGACTTCAGGGTTCCACCAATGGACACTACGTTTTGGTGGGGTACCTTTTGTTCGTGGGATGCATGGTGTTGCGGCCTCGGACATAATTTCTGCTAGCTCCTCTGGCGAGTATTGTCGATCGCGATCAATTGCATCCAGTATCCTTTCTTCATATACAGACCAGTCCGCTTGTTCGAAGATCCAACGCCTGCGTCGGGATGTGATTGGGAGTGAGCGACCGTAAGATATTGAAATTGGGAAGTGATCACTGTTCCCTGGATCTGGCAGTACTGCCCAACCGCAGGAACTTGCAATCGAGCTGGAACACATCGTCACGTCAAGGGCAGATGAAGCTCGACCCCTGAGGAAAGTAATGCTTCCGTCGTTCAAGGTGATGGCGTTGGTTTCCTCCACCACTTTGGCGATGGCGTTGCCCCTATGGCAGCACTTCGAGGAGCCCCACATGGTATGGTGTGCGTTGAGATCTCCCATTATTAAGAATGGGGCTGGCAGTTGTCTGACTAGATTCCGGAGTTTATTCCCGACGTCGTTGACTTCTTGTGGGATGTAGATGGAGACGATTGTGCATTTCGCCGGGAAGAGGATTCTATGCGCTACTGCGATTAGTTCGGTGTTGAGCTGGATGGTTTCGGACGGGATGTCGGCTCTGATTCCGAGTGCGATAGTTTGGTAAATGTTGGATCCTCTTGCGGTATCCCATGTATATCGGTGGCTAAACCAAGAGGCGAGGTTGTTGTTGTCCCTTAGGTGAGTTTCCTGTAAGGCCAGGCAGATGGGTTCCGTTCGTGCGACGATAATTTGTACTTCTCCAAGGTTGGCTCGGAGGCTGTTTAGATTCCACTGGACTGCGAGTGTACAGTTTTCCGGGTGTTGTTGTAGCGCCGTTCTACTGTGACGGTGGGCGACTGGGTTTTGAGGAGCATCTCGTGAGGGAGGAGTGTTGTGGTGGTTGGCGGAGGCACTCAGAGTCTCTTCGCTGGAACTGTTGTTGCTGTGTGATCGGTGGCTGGGCGGGCTCGGTGGTATGCAGTCTGGAAGAGGTTCAGGGCCGTACGATTGTTCGGGCGAGAAGCAACGAGAGATGGTACTTACCCGGGGGGTAGCCGGGCCCCCTGCACCAGCAGCCGCCGAAGGCTCGTCGGTGAGGGCCGGTACGTCCGCGGACAGGGCTGGTGCAGGGGAAGAGGCTTTCTTCCTTGACAGGAAGCTATCGGTTTCGTGCGCTTTGTTGGTGTTGAGGGGGTAGTTTTTGTTGCAGTTGTTGATGGGTGGTCTGGCGTACGTCCCTTCCAATGACCGCGGGAGGTATGGCAAGGGGTCCACAGGCGTTGTGTCGGTGGTTTTTGTGCGTTGCGTTGCGGGTAGGTTTTGGTATCGTTTTCTAAAGCGAGTGGTCAGCGCAACGTCGGAAGTTCGATCATTCCTTGAAAAAGAGTTTGTGGCGCTGAATTGTTCTTGTCGGTTGGAATGGTGATATGAACTTACCCGGGATGTGCCCGGGCCTCCCGCACCAGCAGCCGCCGGGGGAGCATCGCTATAAGGCGGAACGTCCCCGGTCAGGGCCGGCACGGGGAAGTGGGCGTCACGATTGGTGACTACTGGATTCCTGGATGGTTTAAAACGTACCGGATGCCAAGAGCAACCGGGAACCGGACTGAGGTCTCGTCGTACTCGTTGCTGTTGGTGAGTGGGAGTTTCCCGGCTGAGAGTTCTTCCCGGTGGTCCGCCAGGTGCGGAGATATCGGGAGACCTGAACCGGTTCTCATTGCAGTGGAGTTGTTCGCTTGGTTTTCCTGGTACTGGTGTCATTTTTGAGATCAGGCGGGAAGATCGCCTACTCTGGGGCCCGGCAAGATGCGGGGCGCTGGAGGCGGTCGTGGTTCCCGTCGTTTGGGATTGCTGTGTTGGTGGATTTTCTGGATTTATGTCTGGTTGTCCTGAGATGGATGTTGAATGCGTAAATGGAATGCTAATGGGGATGTTAAAGGTACTTTCCTGTTGATACTCCAATGGTCCTGTGTCAACAGCCGCCGGGGGTGCGTCGGACGTATCCGGAACTTCCCCGGTCAGGGTCGACACAGGCGGGCTTTGTTTTATGTTGCTGTTGAATTCGTTGTTTTTTATTGGTATCCCCAGTTGCTGTAATCGTTGTAGAGCTAGTCGGACATTACGAAAGACGCTTGCGGCATGGAGTTTTGCGTCGTTTCAGTGTCTGAGATGTTCAACTGTCCGGTTAGTGAAGGGCTGTTGTTGCGGGAATTCGCTCGGGTTGTCCGTTGTTGTTTCGGTGGTGCTGTATCTGTTTTGTTTCCGATAGGGCTTCGGGATTTATCCCCATCGCCTGCTCGACTACGATTTCTTTGCTGCTTTCGTTCGTCACGAAGTCGGGGGTCTCGCTGTTGTTTTGCGGCTACTACGTTACATTCGGTCGATATCATGGTGGTCGGGTTTAGTTTGTTGACGTTTCCCTGCTCTACTTTCGGTGAAGTGTTAGCTTTGCTAGTTTCCTTCGTTACCTCGGTGAGTTGTTGCTTGGCAATTCTAAGCTGGCGAACGGCCTCCGCCAGGTGGTTTTTTAGGTTTAATATCTCATCGTCCCGGTCATCTTTTGGCGGATTGCTCTTTTCGCCCTTTAGCCGAATGAGCTCCGCCTTCAGTCTAGCGATAGTGGAATCTTTCTCGTTGTCTTTCGATTCCGTGCCTTTCTGGGTTTGTTCGGCGTAACTTGGTCCTTTGCGCTTTTGTGTTATTAGAGCTCTTGCTTCGGGGAAGGAAAGGTTTAGGGAAACTTTTGCTTTAATGATGGCTACCTCTTCCATGTACTTGGGGCACTCTTTTGCTCTTGTTGAGTGCTCTCCGCTGCAGTTTATACACTTCGAGACTTGGGTGCATGGGTTATCTTTGGCTGATGGGTGGTTCAGGCTGCAGTTCAAGCAAGTTTCCTTGTTGGGGCACACTCTAGTACCATGTCCAAATTTGCCACAGCGGTAGCACAGCATGGGTGATGGGTAGTAGGGCCGGATGTTGGTGCGTACCAATCCGAGGTAAATGTAGTCGGGGAGGGTTGAGCCACTAAAAGATATCACCACCAGAGGAGTATTGCTTACTACTCCTTCGTGCAGCTTGGTGATTCTACGCACTGCTGTGACTCCTTGACCTTTCAGCTCGTGAAGAAGTTCTTCGTTGCTCATGTCTTTGGTGTCGATATCGTAAACGACACCATGAGTAATGTTGAGAGTGGGGTGAGAAACCACCTCAACTTTTTGCCCGTCGATCAGCTCGTTCAAACTCATCAGAGCGTTATATGCCTTTTTCGATGTCGTCCTTAAGACATAGCGGGTCCCTCTACCTTCTTTTGTGGCCGAAACCACCTTTGTCGGATCGCATCCTAGCACACGTTGTACCGATTTCAAAATAGTGAACGGGTTAGTCGTCAGTCGGGCATCGGAATCACCATCCAATGATTTTGCTCGCAGTAGCAGAGTCTGCTTGTCAATTATGTCGCCAGAGTTTAAGTACCCTGGCAAAGTCCGACTCAAAGATGGGCCGCTGCTCCCCGGGGTGGGGAGAGGGGGAGGTTCCCCCATTAGTTGGGTTGTTTATGGGGTCAAGTGTGCGGAAGTTGGCTCTTTCAAAATTGCACCCTTTACACTGCACTACACTACCGCCGGCACCTATGGAGCCGATTACACTATTTCGGTTTGAATTCGTGCGCGCACGTGCAACTGTTTAAACCAATGCTCGTGGTGGAGGCGGACGGTTGACCACGGTTTGTACTTTTGGTTTGATGGAGACGCGCTATCGCTCAACTCCTTCGGAGTCTGTGCTCCTGGTATCAGTGGGAAAGTCGATTTTAAATTTACCGCTTAAAATTCGAGTAGCCTTCGCACTGATGATACACGGCACTTCGCACTCGCGTAACGGACCGGGCGGAAGCCAGTTGGTATACTAACCGGGAGGCTGAGCCCGAACTTCGGAAGCTATATGGGTGGCGTGGACCGGGCGAAAGTTTGGGTTTTTAAACGCGGAGCTTGTGTTGAGAACAACTATCGGCTCCGAGTGAGTGAACCTAACTGGTTGATTTGATTGATTTGATTGATTTGATTGATTTGATTGATTTGATTGATTTGATTGATTTGATTGATTTGATTGATTTGATTGATTTGATTGATTTGATTGATTTGATTGATTTGATTGATTTGATTGATTTGATTGATTTGATTGATTTGATTGATTTGATTGATTTGATTGATTTGATTGATTTGATTGATTTGATTGATTTGATTGATTTGATTGATTTGATTGATTTGATTGATTTGATTGATTTGATTGATTTGATTGATTTGATTGATTTGATTGATTTGATTGATTTGATTGATTTGATTGATTTGATTGATTTGATTGATTTGATTGATTTGATTGATTTGATTGATTTGATTGATTTGATTGATTTGATTGATTTGATTGATTTGATTGATTTGATTGATTTGATTGATTTGATTGATTTGATTGATTTGATTGATTTGATTGATTTGATTGATTTGATTGATTTGATTGATTTGATTGATTTGATTGATTTTAATCATTTCATTCATTTGATTCGTGTGATTCATTTGATTCATATGATTCATATGATTCATTTGATTCATTTGATCCATTTAATTCATTTGATTCATTTGATTCATTTGATTCATTTGATTCATTTGATTCATTTGATTCATTTGATTCATTTGATTCATTTGATTCATTTGATTCATTTGATTCATTTGATTCATTTGATTCATTTGATTCATTTGATTCATTTGATTCATTTGATTCATTTGATTCATTTGATTCATTTGATTCATTTGAGTCATTTGAGTCATTTGATTCATTTGATTCATTTGATTCATTTGATTGATTTGATTGATTTGATTCATTTGATGCATTTGATTCATTTGATTCGTTTGATTCAGTTGATTCATTTGATTCATTTGATTTATTTGATTTATTTGATTCATTTGATTCATTTGATTCATTTGATTCATTTGATTCATTTGATTCATTTGATTCATTTGATTCATTTGATTCATTTGATTCATTTGATTCATTTGATTCATTTGATTCATTTGATTCATTTGATTCATTTGATTCATTTGATCCATTTGATTCATTTTATTCATATCTTTAATTTTATGCATTTCATGTTCAGTCATTCGTTTTATTTCAATCAATTTGTGAGTATGAGTTAATTTATTCTATTAATCTTATAACTATTTTTAAATTTAATCTTAATTTTTATGTAATAACCTAATCTAATTTGATTCGTGTATATTATAGTTTTGATTTCCATTAATTTTTCTACTTATTTTATGAATTTAAAAACCTATTGTTTCATTTTTTGCTTTACTTTTTTATTTCGGTCGTTTTGTTGATTTCTGTAATTTATTCAGTTTATTCGAGATTTTATTCGTGCAAAACTAGAAACTGTTTACATCCCACCTCTAGTTGGGTGCCTACTTCTCGTGAGTTCTGCAAACTAATCCAATAATAAAATGTGTAAGAAATGTCTCATCTCACTGCTAGGTGGATTAAATCGGTTTTGTAAATTTGTATTTGGTATTACTATCATTATCGCTGGATGCTCCATTCAAACATTTTTGGGTTCAATCAAAATGCGCTCCAGGTCCGCAGACTCTGTCTTTCTTGTGTTTAATGACAGATATCGCCAAACTTACTCACCTGCAATATACTGTTCATGATCACATATTTGTCATATATTTGGGATTATTAATTTTTATGGAAATGATTTGTGATCATGGGCAGTACTGCCCATGATCGCATATCAGTCCCATAAAGATAGGAAATCCCATAGAAAACGGGACAACTATGCGATCATGGGTAGAGT
>NW_026683880.1:24783-172000 GCF_030247195.1 Topomyia yanbarensis | reverse complement strand
TTGTTAACAGTGGAGTGTCCAGCACCAACAGTGCTGTAAATTCCGGCACCACTCAGCTTTTAGGTGCAGTATCTAACCTGAGCAACATTACGAGTCAAGTTCTTGCCGCAGGAACCAACGTGACCCAGGATCTTTTGAACCAACTGGCTGGTGCTACTGCAACCGTGAATACTCTTGCCTCTTCAGTTACTGGATTGATTGGTTCTTTATTAAACTCCGTGTTAGGTCTAGTTGGTGGTCTGCTCGGTTAAGTTTGCTTTCACACTGAATAAACGTTGATTATGTTTGCATGATGAAGAAAATATTTAATTTTATTTATCGAAGCAGCGGTACAAATGCGGAAGTGGAATGTTGGTAAACAGAAACTGTTACCGCTTAGTTGTTTTTACTCTCGACCTGCACATCCGCTTACTACAAGTTCAACACTTCAATTTCAATCAATTGATGTGTAAATATGTCATCGCGTTGAATTCAAAGTTATAGACTGAATACATGTTTAGCGACAGTTAGGCGACAAAACCTGCAAAAGACATGTTGTACCACGCGGAGTCGCAAAATGAAAGCTGTTTATGCCTGAGTCAAACCACGTCAAGCTGGCCTCCAAATTTCGACAAAATCACCGATATTCATGAAAAATATTTTTTGTGTGTAGAGGATATGGAGTGTAACGTTTGGTATAAATATTTTGTTCAATTTTTTTTGTTTACATTATGGGCTTTTAAATTTAAAAAAAAACGATAAAATTGTAATTTTATAAATTTATTGTTTAAATTTTGCACACTTATAGAATGATGTTTACATTATCTTATCAATATATTTTTATGAAACATTTGTTTTTATACCAGTATTTTACATACATTTTAAATAAAGAATTTGATTTTTTTGTGTTCTCGGTGCTTAAAAAATCTATAATTATGTCAAATGACGTGGAAGACGTTCATCTTCAATAAGGTATTGAATTAGAATGATGTTTACATTATCTTATCAATATATTTTTATGAAACATTTGTTTTTATACCAGTATTTTACATACATTTTAAATAAAGAATTTGATTTTTTTGTGTTCTCGGTGCTTAAAAAATCTATAATTATGTCAAATGACGTGGAAGACGTTCATCTTCAATAAGGTATTGAATTACTATTGACAATCCGATTGTCAATAGTAATTCAATACCTTATTGAAGATGAACGTCTTCCACGTCATTTGACATAATTATAGATTTTTTAAGCACCGAGAACACAAAAAAAAATTCTTTATTTAAAATGTATGTAAAATACTGGTATAAAAACAAATATTTCATAAAAATATATTGATAATATAATGTATACATCATTCTATAAGTGTGCAAAATTTAGACAATAAATTTATAAAATGTCACAATCGCATTGTTTTTTAGCACAACTGATTCTTTTTTCATTGAAATTAGGCAAACATATTTGATTATACGAAACTAGAAAACTATATCAAAATATGTTTGCACCTTTCCACCTGTCGAATAAATATTATTGTTTTTTGAACTTGAAACAGATAGTGTTTAATTTTTTTCAGTCCAATTACTGGAGCTAGTCTTGTTTACTTGAAGGCTCTGTCGCAATGGCGTAAGTAGACACAATTTCAGTCTCATAATTATAGCGAACGTATTGACATTGATTTGTGAGCTTGTAAATGGAATTTTGGCTAGAGCAGCTTTGAACTTTTCGACGAAAACAATCACCTCTATGGGTTCAGTAATAAGAACACAACCACTATTATATCACAACCGACGAAAACATTCCGATAGAATTCGTTCAAAACTACCCAGTTGTGTAAATATTGGAATTACCGGGCCTGATGGTTAGGGTGAATCTATTCAGGTAAATTGCACATACATACATTCATTAGTTTACATTCTGACTCGAAAGTTGTAAGATAACATCTACGAAAATGAAATGTATGTTATTTGTTGGGTTTAGCATGTGTCTATTAACCGTAAGTAGAATCATTTTCTTATTGGCAATCGAATTTAGATTTTGATTTCATTCTAGATTTTATTTGCTGCTCATGTAGATAATTTGCAAACCATTAATGGAACAGTCACGTCCACGGTGGATAATGTTCTAGATATTCTGGCATTACAACTATCGAATATCAACTCCCGGTTGAATGGACTGGTTGATGAAATAACCGAAGCTATCACGATTTTGACCGCAACTGCCCGTAATGCCGTCAACTCTCTATTAGTCACTGTTCTCTCCAACGCCCAGGGAGCTCTGCGAAATGCTCAGACCGCTCTCAATAGTGCTGCCAACAGTGGAGTGTCCAACACAAACAATGTTGTTAGTAGCGGTGTCACTCAGCTGTTGGACGCGATGTCCCACCTGAGCAACGTTACGAACCAAGTACTTGTGGCAGAAACTAACGTATCACAGGATCTTCTAAACCGACTGATTGGTGCCACCGATACTGTGAATAATCTTGCATCATCAGTGACTAGTTTAGTCAGTTCCCTTCTTGGTTTGATTGGGGGTTTGGTCGGTTAAGCGAAACTGAATAAATGAACATTGTTTTTTTACTTAAGGGGGTCTTCATATATAATTGTGCAAAAAGTACCTAATGTTTGATAATGTTTTTAAAAGAAGTAAAATGATATGTAAGCTATTCTGCAAAATGTTTATTAAGGTTTCATCTATAAAATAAAAACTTTCGAGTGCAAGGTGTCAAAAATGGCGGCTTCAGCAAAAGGTGTTTTGAAAACCGACCTCATCTGCGGGCACGATACAGGTCGCAATTCGTCGTCTAAAAGCCGCAAACCAAAATGATCTTGAAGATTATATTCCGTAGATGCGCCCCAACCTAAAAACATAAAAAATGCGATATTAAAACAAAATGGCAGACACTTGACAATAAAGTATCATTTCTTCGCATTATTTTTCCACTTTGGCCAGCTGTAAAAATTCGTTAATGATCAAAATATTGCGATTTTGTAGATTACAGCGCCCGAGAATGTTGTCTTCTTTTAGACGAGCAAAACCTGAAGTTGATTGGTTGAATGGTTCAAAAACGAGAATACCCGCAGATTCGAAAAATCTTGTTCCAAGATAGCCACCATTTTTGATACTTTACACTCGAAAAAATTTATTTTATAGATGAAACCTTAATAAACATTTTGCAGAATAGCGTACATTTCCAAGTTATTTTACTGCTTACAAATTATTAAACATTAGGTACTTTTTGCCACAATTATATAAGAGGACCCCCCCTAATTTGATTTTGTTATATTTTGTTTTAGTTTTTGTTAAGCTTCTTAGTGATCAGTATGTAGGATTGTAGCACTATCCTTCAAATGGTGTCTGGTACGTACGATGTTTGTACGCACAACAAGAAAAATGAAATCAAGTTTATTGCAATTTTGAGAAGCCAATTCAGCTATTTACTAAAGATGTAATAATGTATTCGTTCGACTAAATCGCAGTTCACTGTTGCTGGTACTTATTTGCTACTGCTGCTTAGTGGGAAGACGGAACTCTCCTCCGATCGACCAGTTCAATAACATTCGAGCTCTCCAGATTGTATCGTTGGTTGCTCCTACAGCGTTCTTAACTGTTAGCTAGATAGATAAGCTTTACTCCTTTGATGGAATCCCTGTGACTGTTGTGGGCGATGTCACTGTCTTGCCTACTTCACACTCCTTGGCTATTAGGGACCATTCATAAGTTACGTTCTAGCTTATTCTCCCTCCCCCATATGTCGCAACATGTCAATTTGTCGTACTCCCTTTCCCCCCCAAAAGCGTTACGTAATTTACGAATGATCACTTAGCTGTGAAAGAGAACTCGATTGGCACACCATCCATAGCGAGCGGGCCTGGTGCCGCAAGAAAAAAAAAACAACAAAAAAGTACAGTACAGTACTGTGAACAGTACTGAACAATGATGAGCATTATGCTATGCTATAATATTACACTGTACGGTGAACGTGTCAATTTTTCGCCCAGTGCTAAATTGTTATCCCGGTGAGTTAAGGCAAAAAAGTATTATTTTTTCTCAGAGTGTATGTATGGAGATTGAAGACAATTGCCATGATTATCTGTCAGTGTTATTCCAAATTAACAAACGACCTCTCATAATATATGAATTTAACTCATTTGGTATGACACTGACAAATAATTCTTTTTGGTAATCTATATATATATAAAAATCAATGTATGTTTGTATGTATGTCCGCTAACTAATTCTAAACTACAAGTCCGATCTTGATGAAATTTGGCATACGTATTCTTTCTCCCAAGAAGATGTTCATGGAATGTTTTGGGGGGGGGGGGGGTACACTTAGCTTTAGGGGGGGGGTTGTTTTTTAAGCAAAGAATTATTTATATCTCCATAGTTATTAGTATTTGACATATGTATTTCTCCCACTGAGCCGATGGATGATGGGAGTGGACCAAGAAAGGGGGGGGGGGTTCTGAAGTAATCCTTATCTATTCATTCAATGTGATTATTAGCGATGAATTCAATTTTGACATAAGTATTCCTTCCACTAAGGAGATGGTCATGGGGTGGTTTTTGTGAACGATGGGAAGGGTGAGAGGTACCTAATCCGAGGAAAGGGAGAGCGGGGGGGGGGTTGTACTGAAGAACTTTTTTTAGCTATATATATTATATATGATTTGGCACCAAAACGGTGGACATGATTGTTGGTTTCGGAATCTGAAGGAGAGGGAGGGTTTCTGATGCAATATCTATCAATTACTTCAAAAATCTAAAATTTTGTTGCATGTATGTTTACCAGCACATAAATGAAATGGCAAGAATTTATTTGATAGAGATCTATTACGCGAATGACAATATAATACTGATGAATTGCATGAATTTGTCGAAAATTAAATTGAAAATTGCACCTGCGATCGCTTCATCTGAAGTTGAATCAACATTGCTGGATTATAGACGAACAGCTCCGCCCTAAAACAGCCACTAAATCTTGCGCTTGCGGAAAACGTTACTTACAATATCAATCAAAATTCGGATGTAAGCAAAATGCTGAAAGAATGCAACACTGTTATATAGGACGAATTCACGATGACCCATAAAAGGAACTAATCGAATATTTGGTAGCGTGGTCCGCGATCTTCGTCAAATTTTATCCGTTAGTCGACACCTACTGATGAAATCAGTTCTTGCTTAAGGGGGTAGGATTATTGTTGAAAAAATATCGTGCTTAAAAAAAATTGCCGATACCGAGAGTGTTAGTCTATTCAGACAATAATGCAACATTTAAGCAATATTTTCCTTAATGTTCACCGCAAAATATTGAAAATCTTCAGGAGACACCACGAATAAATGCAATGTACAGAATAACTTTAAATCTTCATATCATATCTTATATCATAACATCATTAAAGATCATAACTTTGTTCACAAAAATAAGTTTCATGATTTTTTTTAGCGAAAATTGCATTTTTAGCTGCAGAATGCTATAAAAAATTCAAATATTAAGAAAAAAATAAAAGCTTTGATCAATACCTGGGGATATGTAGCAGAACTGTACAAACCTTGAAAACGATTGGTCCAATATATCTTGATTTATGATTTACACCACAAAGCAAGTTTTAAACGAGATACCTCCAGAGATTTTCTGTCACTGGCTCAATTTTTAGTATTCTGCTATGATATTTGAAGAAATACTGTTCAATTGTGCAGTAAGTATATGGAAAGTGAATGAATATACTAACACTCTCTGTATCGCCAAAATATTTTTTTAAATGCACCATTTCTTATGAATTAACTTTACCCACGTCCACCAACACTCCGTTATGTCTTCGTATCATTGGAAATATGTTTCGAAAACAGAACTTTTCACTATATGTGCATACTTTTATTGAATGATTCTTATAGTCACCTTCGCAGGTTAATTCGCCAAAAAAGTTAGATATATGGGTTGGGAAAATGTTAATCGATGCAACAATAACTTGCACCACATTTCCACAGGATTTTGTTACATAATACAATCTGTTGAAGAATTAATCGATTGCGTAAATTGACTTCAATTTCATACACTACTCCATCCAAAATAAAATCGATGGTAATTCTGTTACGCATATAAATCTATGGATGATCGTATTGAATTATTTAATTCAGTCGATCCACCATGCTTTCAGGAGTATTGGTTTTATACGTTACCAACCCAGCAGTCTCCGTCAGACGAAGGTTTTTATATTTAATCGAAAAAATAAAGTTCTTTCTGCGAATTTTTGCGATTAAGGAAGTTGCTTAAGGTGTAAATTGATAAAAAAATATTCGAAAATGGACAATAACTTTGTTGTTTCGAGAGCTACAGATTCATCGTTGTTATAAAAATGTGTATTTTATCGCTTTTAACAACTTTGTAGAAGACACTTTTAATAATAAAAAGTAATCGTAAAAAGTTATATTCGAAAACTCCCAAGCAAACCTACATATCTCGCTACTGTTACTATATAGAGCTTTAGTATCTTCAGTAAAGATTTTCACAATAATATTTTCTAGAACTTTACTGAAGACAGTGAGCTTCTAGCTAAATTATTTGGGGAAATAAATTTTCTATCTCACTTTTAGGGGATTAAGCACTCAATTTATTATATCAAAACATGCATCCAGAAAATTCTTCGAAAAAATCCATTCTCCAAAACCAATGGATCAGGAGTTATTAAATTTTGATCGTGAAAACGTCGTTTTGCAACACTGTGCACCGCATGTGTTGCAATTGAAACTTTGTGTGCCTATTATATTAGCTACTGCGCAACATAGACCCACCACAACTGTGCTTTGGTTGAAAAATTTCATTTAAGCGACCATTGTAGCTAGAAAATATAAAGGAGCAGATGTACCTCGAATTCGAATGATATTAATGGATTTCAAACGATTGTGTATAGGAAAACAGAGCAATTAATTTAATTGTGCTCCAGGTGGTCAAACTAAGAACATTGTCTATCCGCGAGCAAAAATATTTAGTATTTTTAGTATTTTTAAAATATTTCGTTTAGTCCTGATGGGTGTAGCGAAGCGCACCGGGTTACAGCTAGTTTGGTAATAAAAAGCAATAAAAGTGTTTCTTTTGAAGTCAACCCCAGATCGGAAAAGTCTTCCGATCAGAGTCCCACCAGAGGCGACAGCTTTTTAACACGCACTCATAATTCAGAGAATTCAAACCGTAGCTACTCAGATAAAAGTCGTGTTGACATTCGTTCAATTACCTAAACAATGATTAGGCATTGGTCTGAAGCTGGGACGGGACATGTGAAGACGGTCTTCTTTTTCCTTCCAGATATTGATGTTATTTTGCAGGGAAAAATCAGCTTGCAAAATAATTTCAAGCAAATGTCGATGATAGTGCTGTGCCGATGCGGCATAGATTTCTGCCGATGAGGAACAGATTTGTGCCGAAAATAATAGAGCTCATACATGACATGAATTATGTTATCGTTTCTCTGTGCTATGTAAAACAACATTAACCGTAACTGTTGAGCAGAATAATAAAATTGCACTTGCCGTCATTGCATTTTTAATATTTGTTTCTGTGCATGTACATGCATCTAAGCAACAGGTAAAATATATTTTCCAAAACCAGAATATTACGATGCTACCCAGACACTGTTTATTACAAGAAAATGAAAATCATCAAGAATCGCCCGGTTCACAGTGACAGGGCCATTGTCGGTTCGCGGTGACAGTTACTTTATTTCACTTTGTGCGTCCCGTCCCAGGTCTGAAGTTGTCCGATTTTTTTCACCGAATAATATGGCACGATGATGAGCAATATGATCACAGCTGGCTAAGGTATTAACAAAAACAAAGGATGACTGACATGCTCATGAGTTTCTACATTCTACTTTCGTCACAAACTAACAGTCACAACACTATCAGAAAATATCTGAAAAATATCGATCCGCAAACTTCGTTAGAACATTAGCTCCTTTGTTTAGCAGGCTCCGAAACAATTGTTCACTAGTGGTTCATCCCCCGTATACTTACACATAAGTCAGTGGCGACATCATCACATATGCGATCACAGTCTTAACTACACCCAAAACAGCGTGCTCACATTTGCTATTTTTGAGCTTACAATCTCATGCCCAAAAGCAATCCATTTTGAACATGGAGCTATTCACGTACAATTATAGGTTGGCACAACGCTCTCGAAAAAGATCGCTGGAGAACACTCACATATAAATGACTCTGTTAATATTTGGTTTCGTAATAATTTACTGTTTTCGAAGCTTACAAAGATTCCCTTCTTCTACACTACAATAGTATACAACCATAGGAGCTCATGATTGAACTGTATAATTGAATCACATTTTGGTTGTTTTCATATAGCTTTCAAATGGTTTACAATATCGCATTGATGTCAAAGAGAAAGTTACAAGAATTTTTTTCTTTTGAAAAAAAACTACACCGGATCTGTTTTTGCACGCCCTTTTTTTGCACGGATTTTGCTTGCACGACTTTTTTTGCACGATTTTTATGTATAAAATATCTATTTCGATATACCAGTTTAATGATTTGATCATCCCGTGAAAAAAAACCGTGCAAAAAAAATCCGTGCTATTTCGAGAAACCGTGTAAAAAAATCCGTGTTATTTCGAGAAACCGTGCAAAAAAAATCCGTGTTATTTTGAGAAACCGTGCAAAAAAAATCCGTGTTATTTCGAAAACCGTGCAAAAAAAATATTTTTAATAGGCATTTAGTAACAGCAGCTGAAAATAAATGGCATTGGATATTTGCAATGCAAATGGGGATGATCTGCCAATGTGCAAAAATCGCGTATTTTTCAATTTTAGGAAATGAGTTGTTATTCAAAATTCAAGTTATGGTAGTTGAAAATCCATAATGTTGGGCAATGGTTTTTATAGGATTGTATGCTTTTTAGATATCATCAAATAATATTCCGGTTCATATATCACATAGCATTGGCAATGGAGCAATTGGTATATGGCCAAGTTCCCCCGGTAAGTGCCACTACACAAAGTATATTAATTTTGCTTGTTCAGTTTGATAAGCTAGAAACTGATAGCGGAGATTTTAATATGCAGAGATACGCAATACGTATTGTTTGGTCTGAGTAGATAACGACTGATGTTTCTTTTTATCAACCAATTAGTGATCTCTGATTAAATAGAGCTTTCAAAGAGTTAGGAACAGGCACAAGTCTATTTTTTACTGAGATGGGACAAGTTGGTGCTGAACCTGTGGCCTTCGTCTGGTATGATCCATTCTCGTTGGTACGGATGTGTTCATGACTGGTTTGTAGATGAGTGGTCCTACTTAAAAGCGAATTGATCACTTCGTTTGGGTGGAGATATATGTGACTTCTGCTAGCTATCGAGCTTGGATATGTTAGCTGGTTCCAAGAAGATGTGCAGGACTGGCACCTACGAGAATGTTGATTGTCTCACTCGAGCTTTGGTTCTTGGAAATAACAAATCGCTTCCTCGGTGTGATATGCTCGAGTTGAATGCTCAGGGGTTGAAATGTGTTTGGAGGATTGGTGGTCTCCGAGAGCAGATGCGAATAACTCTGAAGTATCCAATAAAGGGAGATTGTATCTGTGGAACTGAAAAATATTGTCACTACTCTAGCTTATTGGTACATCATAATAACTACCAATATCGACTATTTAGAACAGAGATTTTCAAATTCTGTTATAAGATCGAGAAGATATATAGCACAGTTGTAGTGAATAAAGTATTTGCGAATAAGGACCAATACTGCTGGCATCTTTTATCATATTTATTAATAGATTGATCCGCTTCAGACCTAGGAGACGAAAGAAAAGAACAGGAACAAGACAAAAGGCGGTTCTAATTCTAAATTGGTTTAGTATAGATATAGACGACTCAAACGCACTGACAGGAGAAAATTTTTCAGAATTAGACAAATTGGAGGACATCGCGCTTTTTGAGACACACATGCACAAAACTTTATCGTCCTCCTAAAGATCAGTGCTTAATTGGCAGATAGTCGCCATTTCGTACGATTTTGCAAAGTTTGCCTCGCGGGACGGACCGATATCCACCCAGGCACAGGTTGCAGTCGTTAAAAAAACTAAATTCGATAAATGTAAAATAGCGAATTTTCAGCTTTTCAGGAAGGAATTTTTCATCAAAGTGCAGTTTTGGAAATTTTAGTTGCAAAGGAGGGGTCTGTCAACATTGCAAAATGGCAAATGCTGCCTCTTATCAGGAAAGAGTATTTAATTAAGTAAAAGCCAATCAATAGGCCGTTGAAAATTGACAATTTCTGACATTTCAATTGCGCAAGAGAGTCTTAGTATCAAAATGATTTTTTTTACTTGTCATGAAAATTCTTTTAATGAGAAAATAACCATTTACATGAAAAAATCGCAAAAAATGACAATTTTGATATTGTTGTCCCAGAATCGAACAATGTTTCTTACCAAACTGTATATGACCGCATACTGTTCGAAAGGTCTAGTTTTCTTCGTTTAAAAAATGTTACAAAACCGAAAATCGGCTGAAAATGACAACGTAGCAAATTTTGTTGTGGCAAAGGTCCCAAAAAAAATGTTTTTTTGCTTCAAAGTTTCGTGTGTACATTATTTTGTATCGCATTTGCTATCCTAGTTCATTTTAAAAATTTTAAATCGCTGTAGCCCAGTGTAAACTACAAAAAGTTAACAAACTCTAAATAGTTGAAACATTTTACCATTTTAACTATTGCTTTTCAACGGACAATAACTTCTTTTAACGAATAAAAAACTTACATTTTTCCTAAAAAAAACCTTTTCGAAAAATTAAAAAACTTCTACTGGGCACATTGGCAGCCTTTGTGCATTTAAAATGTCCAACAGTATTCATTGTTAAATACGATAACCAAATAGCTGTTAATAAAAAAATTCAGATTTTTTTTACACGGTTTCTCAAAATGACACGGATTTTTTTACACGGTTTCTCGAAATAACACGGATGTTAATAACCTTTCCAACAAGCCCCTCGTTCGCTGCAATCACTGCTTCATCTACTCGATGCGGCGAGGCGTAGGTATGCCGGAGCAAGTCGGCGCGTCGACGAAGACCGGATAATAAATAGACAAAGCTAATTGTAAACTAATTGTAAACAAACGACTAACGTTTCAAGCTTGTTGACGTTCGGAGGAGGAGCGTTTCGTATCCTTGATAGCAAACAGTGGACTAGCAACGTAACGCGGAAAGAATCTTTTTCGAAAAAAGTCCAATTAAACATATCAGGGATTGACGACAAGAAGGAATATTTCTTACAAAACGTTAGAACGGTGGAGAATCTTGGGCTACCAACTCAAAGTTTGGACTATCAAAATATCTCACAGCGATTTACGTTCTTGCGTGATCTTCCGGTTCAGAGCTATAGTAGGGCATCACCGGGAATCTTAATCGGGATCGACAACGCACGACTGAAACTACCTATAAAAAAACGAGACCGGAGAGATACGGAACCTGTAGCCATAAAAACGCGACTGGGATGGACTATATTTGGGGGACAACGTGAATCGGGTGAATTTCATCGAATCATGGTTCATGTATGCAACTGTTCTGAGGACCAAAATCTTCATGATCTGGTGAAAGATTATTTTGCCCTGGACAATGTTGGCACTGGAAGCCTGATTGTACCGGAGTCGGCTGAAGATCGACGAGCGCGTATGATTCTACAGCATACTACAAAACGGACAGATTCTGGCAGATTTGAAACGGGGTTGCTTTGGAAGGCCGATGATGTCGAATTTCCAAATAGTTATCCGATGGCCCTACGACGGCTAAAATGTTTAGAGCGCCGACTGCAGGCAGAACCAGAACTACAAAAAGCAATTGCCGAACAAATTACCGAATATCTGGAACGCGGATACGCTCATAAAGCAACCACTAAAGAGCTATCTGAGACGAACCCTAAAAAGGTGTGGTATTTGCCGTTGGGTGTAGTTCATAACCCTCATAAGGCGAATAAAATTCGTGTTGTCTGGGATGCCGCGGCCAAGGTCGGAGGAATATCTCTCAACTCCGCTCTATTGAAAGGACCGGACTTACTAACGCCTCTTTTATCGGTTCTATGTCGTTTTCGACAGAAAAAGTTTGCCATATCGGGTGATATTCGGCAGATGTTCCATCAGCTGCTAGTTCGAGAAGAAGATCGTCAATTTCAAAGGTTCCTGTGGCGAGCTGACACGGCATCCGCTCCAGACATCTACGTTATGGATGTGGCCACGTTTGGTGCAACATGTTCCCCGTGCTCTGCACAGTATGTGAAAAATTTAAATGCGATGGAGTTCACCGACCGTTATCCTGACGCAGCGTCAGCTATTATTAACAACACATACGTCGACGACTATTTGGATAGCAGAGACACCGTTGAAGAAGTAATTAGCCTGGCGTGCGACATTCGTTCAATACATAGTGAAGCTGGCTTTGAAATCCGGAATTGGCAGTCAAACTCTCAGCAGGTTCTCACACGGGTCGGGGGAGAAACCTCTGATGTTATAAAAAGCTTCACGGTCGAGAAGGCTTCAGTGGCTGAGCGAGTCCTACACGGAAAACCCCGCAATCACAAAAAATGAATATTGCAATTTTTGATTTTTGTCTTGACTGTTTCAACTAAAAATTGTTAATTCAACTAACTGTCCTGTTGATTTTCGCATCATCAATTGGCTGAAAAAATTAGTTGTTTTTGAAAGCTGTCAGTTTTCAGAAAATAAAGACAGCAAAAAGGAAACAAAAATTTGCAAATTTTATTTAACCATTTCTTTAGTTGAAAAGGATACGTCAGTTTTCTCGCTATGTTCATTTTGTAAAATTTTTGAGGCTAACATAAAAGAGCTTGATTTTGATGTTTAGATTAATAAACCAGTTATAATACTTAGAAGTGCCTAACTAATTTAGTGATATATATGTGAATTTATGGAAGTATTTTTATATAATACATCAGGTAGACAACAAATTGCATGATTCGACTGATGTTCGAACGTGAGCAAATCTTCTGGAACCAGGTGTGTATGTTTCATGTGTTTTTACAAATCATCCATCCAAACAAGATATGTAATGTTTTTTGAAAATTCGTCATGATCCCATGGTTAGAAAGAAGTCCGAAAATAATGGAGATCCAATATGGCAATGTAAAATGAGTGATCCGACTAGAACAAATCTTAAGCATTATTCGGTCGATCTGGCTATCACCATCACTAAGATACATTCTCATGAAATTCCTTCGTGCTATACTGCCGTTCTATGCATATTTGTCCCATGTATATAGGGAATCCCATAGAACATGGGACAAATATGCTTATAACAACTATTGGTAGTACTCTCCAAGATTCTGATAAGGGGCTCATGAGGTAATCACTGAATAATAAAGCCCCAGCCAAGAAGATTTCATTGTAACAGTAAGATACTACATTGTTATCCTATCTGCCAAATATAAGCTGCGATGTTCGTTGACATAAGTCACGTTCGAAACGGAATTTACAACCAAGTCTTTATGACTACCTGGAGGTATCACATTTTTTTAAGCGTATAGTGATGTCAGTGTGATTTTACCAACTATCCATTAAATTATCACAGCTGTAGTGCAATTATGTATACCGCATATACTGATTACAAATATGGGTTCAATTGAAACTGACATAGCACCTTCCCAATGGTTTATTGTTTTCATCACACCGAAACATGATAGTGAATAGATCAAAATTTAACGCGCGTTTCAAAGTTGAATACATTTGAATCTAATAAAATTGAAGAATAGTGTAAAGAACACTATCAGTGTTATTTAATAAAAGAAAGTAACATGGGTAACCTAACGTAATATCGTGAGATGGATTGGAGAAATTTACATCCTTCTCCCACTGTATGAATGATAAATCGATTCCTTGGACATGAATGTTGGTGTAAGAATTTACTTATTCTCCAATAAATGTGCATGTTTTGAATTAAAGGTAATCTCAACCTTTCATTTTTTTAGTTTCTACCCACTAAAAGCACATAGGAATTAAATTCTTTGTTATATTGTCATAAGGTTTAACCAAAGATGCTTCCGGAAAAACATGGCCATAAAGTAATTTATACCTACAATAAAAACTACAGTTAGAAAAGCATCGCCGAATATTGAAACTGATTTTTCTCCATTTGAGTACATTGCGACTTAGGCCCTAATGAAAGATCTGTGTCGAAAAGTCTAATAAATCTAGGCAAACATGTGAAAAAGGCTTAAATGCAAATGAAAGACTGTTTACTTTCTCTTTTGATTCCTATTGCGGCATCCCAAAACTTTATAACATTTTTTCAATACATACCGAAAGAATTTTATGTCGTTTAGGATATTAAGCATTATCCCTTTGGGTAGAAGGCGAACACAATTATCAACATCCAAATATTCAGATGGCAACGTGTGATCGTTGTACGAATAGGTACCGATTCAAAATCGAGGCCTAGAATATAATTGGGCAGTTCTTCGATACTAGCATGAGCTTGTTTCCACTAGAATTGATGTTCGCCGCCGGAGATCGAATGGTGGTCGCTATCATTGTGCTAGAAGTAGATGGTGCGCGATGTGTTATTTTGGACTGAGTGCCGAATGCTGTATTTGTGGAACTGAGCATAGCAGTACCGTTGTTTCGTCGATCATGTCGGGTGATTGCGCGAGTTCCACCTGCAAGATCCGTCGTTGATAAGGCTGCTCCGCGTTCAGGCATTAGGGAAGAGCGATTTGGGGTGTTTTGTTCAAAGAAATTCTCAGTGTTCATAGGATACTGATACGGATTGAAACACTACGTCCAGCCTTGTCGCGATCGCCTCTCCGTCAAATTTAAAACATTTGTCCCACCATTGCACGATCTCTGCCCGGGTTCTGTCGACAAACGCCTAAATATTCTCCCGTAGCATTGCCTCGCAAAGGCTCACTTCGGTAAGAAGTTTGTCATATGTTGTCTGTGTATAACCGTTATATTTTCCAATTTTTTTCACAACCGAAGGACGAACCGAACTACAGATTCGGTAGTTCACGCATTCGGTTTTCACGCATGCACTCCAAACTACGAATCAAATTGATTTGAACTATGTGCAGAGGCATTTCCGGTTCGATATCTAACTCCTCGTTTTCCCGCAGCAAATGTTTTAGATTGAGTGGCTCTTATCGGAGATTTTCGATTGTTTCCAAAATTTTCCTCTGCGGTTTTTGCTTTCGCAACTTTTAATGCGTTTCTGAAATTGATTCAACAAACGGTCGCCCAATGTAATTAAAATTTTCTCTGATATCAGAGGAACAGTTTTATTGAGAAAAATAGCTGATAATGTTATTCTTCTTTTCAGGGCAATGCACTTTCCTCACTTGTTTAGCTTTTGACCAGAGACGATGTTTTAAATATAAAGACACGCGGAGAGAAAAATAGTAAATCTGGCTACACGGCTTACCAAATTATTTTGTCTGCTAGTTTTGGCGACGAGGAATTTTATGTAAACAGCAAGTGACTTGCAATTTCAATTAGGTTTTACACCTACCGACAACACCCAGCAAAATGAGCCGGATGAACTTCGTTTGACAATTCTCGGTGGTTTGTTTACATGGGAGTTATGTAAGTTCGAATGTAACAGATGAGCATCCGTTGCACTCGCACTCACGCAATTGACAAAGTAAACAAACCACCGAGAATTGTCAAACATGAACTTCATTCATCATGAGTTCATTCGTGTCGTCATCATGTAGAATTCAATGAATGCATTGACGAATTCCTTTTTTTAAATATTCCGCAAAATACTCAATCATGCAACTTGGAAACACATTCATTTAAGTTTAAGATGCTTAAGTCATTTAAGTCTACACGTTTCTCATTGTACTAGAAAGGATATATCGAGAATACAGTTGATAGGTAATGCCGCACGATTGTCTACTTTGCTGGTACCATTCAAAATGAACAATAGTTGATAAATTTATAATTTTCAGATTTTGCATCTCCTAACTATATAAAATGAGGGACTATAGACAGTCGATCAATGCCTATAGGTATACGTAATTTCTAATGTGTTTACATTTACTCGTATTTTATTTGTATCCTAAAAGTTATTCAGTATGTTTATATATAAAGTTTACACTCTACTTACGTAAACATAATGATATGCATTTCTTTTTATTTCAATCTCAATACTCCCCACGCATTACTTTCTAAGTCCGCCATATTTGTAGACATTGCTCGTTTGGAACCGTTGTTTTGGGTTCGAGTGAACCCAGTCAAAAAGGGCAAGTTGCTGGCTAACGGGGGGCTATTTGCCAACTCGGATGCGCTAATTGCCCTTCAATTTGCCAGCAAATTGCTGGCAATTAGGGGGCTATTTCAAATGCAACATTTGGGCGATTTGCCGCCGTCATTTTTTTGCCGCCCAACCCGCCCTTAAATCGCTCCCAAATCGCCCACGGAACGCGCCATTTAATCGCCCTTAATTGCCTAATATGAAAATTAAACATAATACTTATTTTCGGATTCACTATCTACTCACATATACTTACCAGTAATCTAGGTAATCACCACCAACTTATAGGAAGAATCAAAGGTTAAATGGGTATTGCACACCAAAACTTGTCACAATCTGACGTTCATTAAGACTTTATGTCAGAGATCTTGTTCTACTATACTTACACACGATTCCACAATTTTCTACATTCGTTGGCTAAATGAAGTGCACTAGACAAACAAAATACAAGTGAGAACACACCAATTGGTCAAAAAACAATTTTAAGCTTAAACCAAACATGAACCGCCATGTTTGAAAAACGCAAAAAACAACCAAGTCCATTTCAGCCGCCAGAAAATTTGTCTAAGTATTGGAATTGCCTTTAAATCGCATTCGCAAATTGCATTTGTTCCTAGGGGCAATTAGCACAGGCGAGTTGAGTTAAACGTCAAACTTTTTAAATCGCCTGACCATGTTCGTCCGCATTTTTTTTGACAGGGAAACTTTTGGCTTCAGTCTTCGCGCATCTCCAGATAAGCATCATCTCTGCTTTAACCGGTGCGACAGGGATGCCGGGTCATATTTCTTGAAATCTGTGCGCAGCAGTCTAGACTATTTAAAAATCTGTTTTAAAGAAAACGTACAAATCTCGACAAACATATGATTACGGCTTAAAAGCCAACTGTCAAAATACTTTTTAAAAAGAAATTCTGTACAAACCGTTACTCACCGATCACAGATGTTGTTAGTAAACAAAAGAAAAAAGTTTTCTCTTTCATTAACTGCTATGAACTGTGTTTAGCCAGTATCGGCTTGTTTGGAATTTCCTTTCAACGAGAATTTTGACAGTTGGCTTTTAAGCAACAATCATATGTTTGTCGTAAACTTTGTTTCAAAACAAAAAGTGGCGACTTTTTTTGTTTTTCCTCGAGCCCAAAATTGAGCGCGAGGTCAAAAATTGAGAAATCTGTGCTATATAACTATGCATTATAACAAAAAACTAAGCAAATCTGTGGATTAAAACAGAAAACTAAGCAAATCTGTGGATTAAAACAGAAAACTGTTTGCAGTTTTAACAGAAAACTCTTTGCAGTTTTAACAATCTGTGCAGCGATGCCACATGTTTTTTTGAAATGTCTGTAGAAGAATAACTAAAATGTCTGTAAAAATCTGTAGATGGTTGTGTAAATCCTAGTTTCATTAAAATTTTACTTTAAAAATAGATTGAAAGTAGAATTCTATTGTGAAGGAATCACTCGTATTCGAAAACAGTTATTCTAGTGCAATTTTAATAAACACTATTACCCTTTTAAAAGTCCGTAGATCTCTGGCTACGTCTGTAGGAGACATCAAAAGTCTGTAAAATACAGACATGTCTGTAAATCTGGCATCGCTGAATCTGTGAAACATATATTAATCATTGTACTTGGCATCACTGCTGAGCGTGTACATTGCATTTCATTTTCTACTGTTCCTCCTTGTCAACCTAACGCAGTATCCCAGTAAAGTTCAACCGGAAAGGAATTGGAATTCTGGCTGGTTCCAGTTCGTATACGGGCTCCAGTGACACAACCGATTCTAACTAGAATCGGTTGTGTCACGAACCGGAATACGAACTAGAACCAGCCAGAATTCCGGTTCATTTCCGGCTGAGCTTAACTGGACTAAGTTCAACCGAAATGGTGCCCAGTAAGTTCAACCGGGAAATGAGCCGGAATGCTGACTGGTTCTAGTTAGTATTCTGGCTCCAATGACACAACCGATTCTAATTAGAAGCGGATTTATCACTGGAGCCGGAATAGTAAACAAAACCAGGCAGAATTCCGGCAGTACTTTGGTGGGTGGTTTATCCCTAAGAGGGTTATTCCACTTGTATTGAAAATAAGTACTTTTCTGCGCATTTAATGGGCATTTTGATTTATCAGTGTAAATTTGAAGCAATTCAATTGCAGGGATGCCAGCGGCACAGATTATTCTGTGTTTCACAGGTTTTTGAAGTGCTGAACAGATTTTTAAAACTGCACAGATTTCCAGTCTTCTGTTGTAATGCACAGACTACCACAGATTTCGCAATTTTGTACTCTCGTGCAAAGCTAAAAAAGATCGCTTCTTCTTGCTTTGAGACATAGTTTACGTTTTTCTGAGGCACAAATTATCACAAATGATGGCGCAGATTTCAAGAAATACCTGGCATCTCTGTAAAATTGTTTACTTTTTATATTTTCTTGTGTAAATGTATGTAATGTAAATATGATGTGTACGAATATTAAAATATTCCGTTATTATTGGCATTGCGTACCACTAAATAGTTTAAAGCATAGCGTGGACATAATAATACGACTGGTAAGTGGTTATTTGTCAAATGGTAATATTGCAAGTGGGTCTCTGCAGAATATTTATATTTATATTTTAGGCATACGATAAATAACTTCCTTCAAAGATAACACATACGAAAAAGTGTCAAATGTTGAATTCTTGTTGGACGGTATTCGAACAATTTTTTTAATTTCTCAGTGCAAATATACATCATAAATTTTGATTTCAGAATATCCCAAATCTTCGAAACTAAATGATGACGGTTTCGTAACAACTTTATTCGCATCATTTTTTGGTCACGTGATTGGAGATTTGCAGATTAATTTAAAGAAAGTTGTTCCTGTATTTGCTTCTCTGTTGCTTCACAGTCAAGAGAACAACACGAACAAATCTGTTATAATCTTTCCATTCCAAACATCCAAAGTGTAACTTGGTCTACATTTTGCATAACTCTTTTATAAGTTATTCAATGTTACATCTGATATTGCTGAATTTTAGCGGAATATACTCTGCTTAGAGCAAGCAATTGAATAAGAACTCCCGCTAACTTGCCAGGCCAAGTTCGCTTTCTGCGATCACACATATTATTTCGAACATATTGCGACCATCAATGAATTGCGGTACTGTTGAATATTTCTGATATGTACTATCGACGAAAATAATTGCGTTAACATGCTGACTTTAGGTATTTTTGTCAAAACGTAAAAAAATCAACTGATACATTATATTTTTCAGCGACAACAAGGTATGAATCCTAATCGTAAACGTATTGTCTAATATGACATTTATAGTTATTACCAATAATCTATCTACAAATATGTTTTTTAACTTATTGTTTTATTTTCCAGACTATAGCAAGTTGTGTACCGATTGCAATATCAAGATCATACATTTCTTCGAACAACACCGGCTAAGACATATGAAGAATTTATTTTCTCATTACAACACAGTAAAATAATCACAAAGCGATAGTATTACGCTAGCTATAACCTTCATGTCAGACATCTCCGATTTTTTTGAAGTTTTCTCACATGTTAACAAATGTTAGACATTAGAATAGGACATTAGTCTCCATCAGTAAATTGATCTGTATATTCTATCATTGCATAAATAATTGTTCCATGCAAATAGAGAATCTAGTGGAACATGGAACCATAATTCGTATAGAAAGTCAATGCTATATATTTTTTTTATAAAATAGAATTAATGTAAACGTATTGGCGCTGAACAGTGTTAATATTTATATTTCCTAGTGATACAACGCGTTTGGATAAATCAAGCCATTGATATGATAGCAATAAATTTCTTTGAAGATAATTTGGCTTTTTATTACTGGGTAACAAATCCTCCTTTTAATTAACAAAATCGTTAGCTGTTACAACTGGTTGGGATATTTTTCAATAATACAATTGATTGAAACAACCATCTTGGTTTTTAGTTTCAACACGCACCAATCTTGAAATCAACAATTATATTAGTTGTTACAACTGGTTGGGAATTATTCCAATATTACAATTGACTGAAACAACCATCTCGGTTTTCAGATTCAACTCGCACCAATCTTGAAATCGACAATTATATTAGTTGTTACAGCTATTTGATGAGCTGATTCGGATGGTGTGTGTCTTTGCTAACTGACAGCATCACATTTTCAACTAGATGATTTAGTTGTTTCAGCAACTGTTTTGTTCATTCAAAAACAAAAATGAAAGTTTAGAAAAATCAACAATCGTTTAGCTGTACCAAATTTCAACCAATCGATTTCAGAAATTCGACTAATATATTAGTTGCTATGCGATCGGGAGCGTTTCCGTGTAGGGATGATGTGGATTCCAAATGAGGACGTGTTTGTGTTCACCGCGCAATTTCGAGCAGACCTTCGTCCGCTTCTGATTGGTGATAATATTCCCACCAAACGTCAGGTACTTCAAGTTGTGATGAGCCTGTTTGATCCGCTCGGGATCATTGCTAACTTTACAATCCACGGGAAAATCCTCATTCAAGACTTGTGGAGGTCTGGAATCGAGTGGGATGATCCCATAAGAGACGCTGACTTCGCTAGCTGGAGGCGTTGGGTTAGAATGACACAAGATTTGGATCGTGTGAAGATTCCCAGATGCTACTTTCCGGAATACGATCCGCGTAGCTACCAATCTTTACAACTACATGTGTTTGTAGATGCGAGCGAGCTGGCATATTGTTGTGTTGCATATTTTCGGATCGTCGATGGTAACGGTTCTGGAAGGTGTTCTTTGGTAGCATCTAAAGCTAAAGTAACTCCATTACGACCGCAGACTATCCCAAAAAATGAACTAAACGCCGCCGTGATGGGTGTACGTCTTTTCAAGACAATAGCAGATGCCCACAATCTTCCAATTCAGAAACGGTTTATCTGGACCGATTCGACCACTGTACTGTCCTGGCTCAGAGCGGACCCACGAAAGTACCGTCCTTACGTAGCATTCAGGATTGCAGAAATACTCGACGAAACCAAATTCGACGAGTGGCAATGGGTTCCAACCCGTATGAACATCGCGGACGAGGCAACGAAATGGGGTGGTGGGCCAAGTTTCGACCCCGGCAGCAGATGGTTTTGCGGACCGGACTTCCTACTTCTTCCAGAGTCAGAATGGCCAACGAGTAAATTCAATTTAGAAGAACCGACCGAGGAGCTACGGGTTGCCCAAGTGCACCGAGAAGTTCAGATTCAAACACTTGTCACCTTTTCTGATTTCTCTCGCTTGGAAGGCCTATTGAAAAGATTGGCCTATATTCATCATTTCGTGAACAAATGTCGATTGCATAAACCAAAGTCAGTGCAAACCCGCAATGTGATGCTGAATCGGGAAGATTATGTGGCGGCGGAGCGAAGCTTGTGGAGGATGGTTCAGGCTGAAGCGTATCCTGATGAAATAACAATACTAAAATTAAATGCAAATTTACCGTTAAAGCAGCATAGGCAATTGGCGAATTCTAGTGCTCTGAAACGTTTGTCACCATTTCTAGATGAAGATAGTATTCTCCGACTGGAAAGTAGGATCGATCCAAAAGCCGCATTCTATAGTTTCGACTTCCGCAATCCGGTGATTTTACCCCGACAGAGTTATGTGACGGAACTACTCATCCTTCGCATACATCAGCGCTACGGTCATGCCAACAAGGAGACGGTGTTGAATGAGATCAAGCAGAAATTTTACGTGTCAAAGTTGAGATCATTGATTAGTAGCGTGGTAAAAAAATGCATGTGGTGTCGCGTTTATCGAGCCAGACCTGACGAACCAAGAATGGCCCCTCTCCCTCAGGTCAGAGTGTGCCCCTATGTACGTCCATTCACCTTCACTGGTGTAGACTATTTTGGACCGCTGATAGTAAAGAAAGGAAGAACCAACGTCAAACGGTGGGTGGCATTGTTTACCTGCCTCACGGTACGTGCCGTTCATTTGGAGGTGGTGCATTCGTTGTCTGCAGAGTCGTGTAAAATGGCACTACGTCGATTCATTAATAGGAGAGGAAACCCTCAGCAGATATTCAGTGACAACGGTACAAACTTTCGTGGCGCAGCGAGGGAGCTAGCCGAGGAAATTAAAATCATTAACCGCAAATTAGCGGACACATTCACCAACGCGGAAACAGAATGGCACTTCAATCCACCATCCGCCCCCCATATGGGCGGCGTATGGGAACGAAAGGTTCGATCCGTCAAAGAGGCGTTCAAAACGCTATCACATCCCGACAAGCTGGATGATGAAGGACTCACCACACTTTTTACTGAAATAGAGATGATCGTTAACTCCCACCCTTTGACGTTTGTACCATTGGAAACACCGGAGCAAGAAGTTTTAACGCCGAACAAATTTCTACTTATGAGCTCGACGGGGGACAACAATCCAAGTAGAGTTCCAATGCAGCAAACAACTACTCTGCGAAGTAATTGGAAATTGATGCAATATCTACTAAACCAATTTTGGTCACGATGGATCCAGGCTTACCTTCCAACCATTGCTAGGCGAACAAAATGGTTTTCGAACACAAAACCGTTACAGATCGGTGATCTTGTAATCGTGGTCGACGAATCAGTAAGAAACGGATGGATACGTGGCCGCGTGATTAAGGCATACCAGGGACCCGATGGTCAGGTGCGTAAAGTGGATGTTCAAACGAATACGGGTATTCTTCAACGACCAGCGATCAAGGTGGCTCTCTTGGACGTGCTCGAAGATAGTAAGGCCAACCAATGATAGGCATTACGGGTCGGGGTGTTAATAACCTTTCCAACAAGCCCCTCGTTCGCTGCAATCACTGCTTCATCTACTCGATGCGGCGAGGCGTAGGTATGCCGGAGCAAGTCGGCGCGTCGACGAAGACCGGATAATAAATAGACAAAGCTAATTGTAAACAAACGAAACAGAGAGGAATCATCTGGACCACATTGTGCGATAGGTTATCTTTAGTATAATTGTTAAGATATATCGGTAAATCAAATACCACTAATCTCAAATTGAGCAAAGGTCGATTGTGGTACGAGCTACCTTAATATGTCGCAGAGGTTTGCTATGTAGAGAGCAGGTTTGAAGTAAATTTACGACACCAAGTTTATGCTCGTGTAGCATCATGATTAAATGCTTCTCTTATTGTTATTTAGTTACTTATCATCTGAAAATCATCTCCAAGAGTGCAATTGTCTACTTGAAGACATCGAGAAGAAACTAATTGTATGTTAGTATGACTTAACTGAAATGTACCATTGAATTAAATAAATTTGATTTCAGTTCGAGTCTCGCCAAAAACGGACTGCGAAAACTTCTACACGGATTTTTTTACACGGTTTTTTTTTGCACGGAACGCATCCCCCGTGCAAAAAAAGAATTTGGTGTATTGTTCTTGATGAAGAAATGCGAATAACTTATAAAGAGGTCGTAATAAAACAGAATAATTGGGTTGTTAAAACAAAATTTAAAATATCTCGAGAACCACTACATTTTGGAATTTTTTGTTTGAGCATGAAATGGCGTTTCATGCTATTCAAAAAGAAAATTGTATTTTTGAGTGCAAATACTATGAATTATGAAAATACACTCAGGTTTTTTTACGCGGGGGATACATGCCGCGTAAATGAAAATCGCGTAAATGAAAACCGCGTAAATTTCAAAATCCGCGTAAATGAAAACCGCGTAAATTTCAAAATCCGCGTAAATGAAAACCGCGTACATTTCAAAATCCGCGTAAATGAAGACCACTTAAATTTAAGAATCCGCGTTAAAGGGAACCTCGTTGATGAATACCGCGTAAATTCCAAAATCCGCGTAAATGAAAACCGCGTAAATTTCAAAATCCGCATAAGTGAAAACCGCGTAAATGTCAAAATCCGCGTAAAAAAAACCGCGTTAAAAAATATCGCGCAAAAAAACGCGTAAAAAACTTGAGTGTATGTCAAAAGTTGTTGTTAGGAAAACTATTTTATTGAAAGTTTCTCCATGATCCAAATGCACTGAAAAAGTTTCTTTTACATTTTTGAAACAATAAACATTAAATTGTTGACATTTTAAAATTGGGAAATACGAATACCTTTTAAAAAGGGCATAATTACACAAATTTATTTTTTTAGTGGGGGCAAAACTTCAAATATCTCGACAACTACCAACAGGCTGGTGGGATTGACGGTATTCATCATCAAGCCACAATAGATTTAATAGAGTTATCTAAATATAAGGACCTTCGCTCTTTTTAGTTTCTATTTGCGCCAAGTTCTACTACTAGAGGTTAATTAGTTCTCATGTTAACAATTCACCAATCATTCTGACTAACCAGGATTTGATTTATATAAAAAGCCCGCTTCAAGATGTTGATTACATTACGTCTCGATAGTGGTGTATCGAGGAGGCTGGGAGGGCTGATGTGAGCCTTTTTTCTGTTCTACACTTTTCCTCTCCTTACCAGCTCACAACCAACAATCAACCAATAACAAATAGATACTTGAGAAAGGATGTGCTATGTGAGGTGGTTGGCTATTCAATTATTAGTAATGTTTGAAGTACTAATGTGTATTTGCCGTCAAGTAGAACGAAGCAGGGTGGACTAATGTTTTCCCTGGTAAGTGCACCGAGGCGTACTCCGGGATCGTTTACGGCGAGTAGACTCCGATCTCTTACGGTGTGAAAACTCCGGATTTTTTCGATTAAAAGTGGGGATTCCACAGTTGGTAGAAAAAATGCGTAGTTATTTTCAGGAACGTGCAATCGGCGGGAATTTGCGGTAAGTTTGCGGTAAATTTGCTCTTGGTCAGGCTGCCGTCACAATACTGTTGCGTAGAATCGTAGGATCGTAGCCAGGAATTAATTAATAAATATTTGTTTGGTACAGATGACATGAGATGAACGACCAACGGATTGAAAATTGGATGAAATCTTCTAAAAATATTCTAGAAACTGAAAACCCTACAAATAGTGCTAGAACGACTATGATATGTCGCCGCAATAACTATTTTAAATGTGAACAGATGGATTTGAATGTTTCGTCAGTAACTGACACCAACTTGCTGACAGTTAGACGATGTATTCAAACTAACACTAAAACTACGCCAGTTAGACACTGAATCCAAACGGAACGTTGTGTGTGTGTGAACACCTAAAGCAACTGGCAGGTACCTATTGTTTTATTCGGTTAGCCAGGCCCCGAAACCCTGGGTCGCTGACGAGTAAAGGGAAACTGTCTTTTGACATGAGTCCTATGATATTTTTTCGCATAATTGCATAATCATTTTTGTAGCTCGCCATATCGATCTATTTTTCCCGTCGGTACAATTTTTTTTCAAAAGAGGGAGCAGCATTTCAAAGTGATATTGAATGTTGTATGTTTAAGTATTCAGATCACCAAGGCATGTTTAATGTGTCACTTGCTTTGGAACAGAAAGTAGAAGTAAACGCCAGTCTGGAAAATAAAAAAAGTGTCTACCAGTCGTTGCTATACATTCTTTAAATATACCAATTGGGGGTGGGCGTAGAGTAGTTGGTAAATCGATGGCCTTGTACGCATCGTACCTGGGTTCGAGTCCCGACCCCGCACATAGGCTTAGAAATTTTTCTTAAGAGATTTTTCTAAACCGAAGAGGCGAATGACCTTAGGGTAAAACCTCTATAATCGAAATAAAAAAAATATACCAATTGCAATCATTATGGCAAATAAAATCGAAAAATGTGTCATCGGCGATTTTTCTATTCCGCTCTATAAATTTGACTATTGAAACAATGCTTCCTCCTTTCATTTACCATGTTGCATTTGACAAACGGTGTGGGCACTATAGCCACTTCGGCTGAAAAATGATTGGTTACCAGAATCACATTTTGTGCAACATGTTCAACAGATGTCGTTAGTATGCCGTTGGCAATGAATTTTATAAAATTTTCTTCAAGCTGGTACGCCTGTTTTGTGTGTGGTTATAAGCTAAATATATTTTCATCACGCTTGCTTGCCGCACATCCATTCATTGTCGTTTGATAATGCGATAAAATCTGCAACAGCCATGTTGATCCATGCGGGGTCGCAACAACGCAAGCTGTTTAAGCCTTCAACCCGTTCGTAGAAAGCCGTGCGCGGTGACGTTCGGCGTGGAATAACTTG
This sequence comes from Topomyia yanbarensis, assembly GCF_030247195.1. Taxonomy (NCBI): domain Eukaryota; kingdom Metazoa; phylum Arthropoda; class Insecta; order Diptera; family Culicidae; genus Topomyia; species Topomyia yanbarensis. The sequence goes on along the minus strand of NW_026683880.1, from coordinate 145,628 downwards.
ATTACAAATGGTGTGCTATTTTTCGCTCGGCGGCGTGTTGTTAGGATCTAAGAGTAGGATATGTGATTTTTTTTCGTTCAAGCACGAGGGCTACATTGTTGATTTAATTTTGTTATAAGCAATTGTTTCAAAAATATTACGAAAAAATTACGACTACGACAATTAATTCGTTCAAATCGGTCAATTAGGTCGCTCGTAGTATTTTTTTTTAATGTGCTAAAAACTTCGAATGGCTATATTGCGGCCAAAACTTTTTTTTTCTCTGATCTCATTTAATTTTGCTCTGCCAAATACTACCAAAAAATTGGATCTTCCATCGAAATCTTAATTTCACCTAATTTGGGTGATCCGTTGGAGACATTTTGACGCAGGATCAAGTAGGTAGCCATTGTGGTTGAAGTGGTGGTACCAGTGTATATGTAAACTTGTTGTGTAATCGCACTTTACCAACCGTAGTACTGGAACCAGAGTACCGAACGACAAAAAATCAATGGAATTAAGTTTGAACAAATCGTCTAGGTCATCTTTGAGAAATTTATGAGCTTGTGCGCCCATCCTTGGCTGCTACTCCGTTATCGACCTTGACCTGCAGCTCCTGGTAATCCTAAAGTGTTTATTGATCGATACCGGCGCAGGCCAGGCCCGAACGTAGATCGCGGAAAAAATGTTAGTCCGATACTTGCTTTTGCTAGTGTCCGTATATAATACTGCGCACTCCACAAGTACCACCGGAGCAGGATATTTGTTAGTAAATATAGGGGTTAGCCTATTTCCGCTACGAAGCCATAAACCGACAACAGAGAAGTAACTCCACTATCTGGACTGGATATCGACCCATCAACTCATGTACCGGTGACCAACGGCTTCACTTTCCTTCCGAAGGAAAACGTGACCACAGATTTTTTCACCTCAGAAATATCTCAACGGCCTTGGTTGGAATGAAACCAGACCAACTGGGTGGGTGTACCACTCAACTATCGGCGCCATCAGCTCGGCCATCTTTGAGAAATTTGTGAGATTAAATGATATATCCACGCATAAACACACAAACATTTTCCGTTCTCGACGAACTGAGTAGAACGGTATATAACACTCGACCCTGCGGACCAGATTTAGTTTATCGATTTTCAAAGTAATTGTAACTTCTTTCCATACGAGAAAAGGAAAATGGCATTAGTCGAATACTACCGTAAAACGGGGTATCTTTGGTCACCGGGGTAAGTTTGATCAAATGAGACTTTTTTCAGTAACGTACATTATGATGATTACCTCTAACAAAATCATCGAAACAAAATAAAAACCATATTCTAAACATGTTCAGCATCTACCGGCAACGATTATTTTGTCATTTAATGTACCTTTTATAAACACGAATTCAAATTAAAAATGATACAACTTTCATGCATCGTTTCAATCTGTTCAAACAATTCCTTGTATATTAATGAAATCAACCAACTTCAATTGAACCGATTACTTTTTTCGAAACCTTAAATATTTCTGTCCAATAATTGATTCAAACAATGTGATTTTTATTGCTAACTATTTTATTTCGACTATTTTCCCGAAAAAGCTCAATAAAAGTCGGCCGTATCCTTCCAGACAATTTTGTTTTCTTACGAGACGACACCATATCGGGCCATAAAATCGCCTGCAGATATGCAATTTACACAACATTTGGAGCGTTATTTCGCATTTCGATACACATAATTTGCTGATCAAAGTTACCCCAAAAACAACGAATGAAAATTTACAAATTTATTTTATTTTTATAGTAAAACGAAAAAAAATTACCAAATAATTTGGACGTTTTCAATCTGTGGGTATCAGTACTTGTTTTAAAAATGCAAACAATTACATCTACCTGATTTGAAGAAAGTTATTCGAAAACATGTAGAAAAATTGATCAATGCTCCCCCGTTTTACGGTACGCATGAATTACTAATCATGCTTCGAGCGAGTGATGTAAATGGCGGGAAACGTTTTATTATTTTTTAGATTGCGTAAATCCGCATAATCAATTTCATTGTGCCCACTTTCTTCGGGTGTCGCTGTAGAAGGATCATCTGTGTAAATACTGTCTCAGTTAGTAGACTTTATGAGGATACCAAAAAAACTTGCGAATTATTTTCATTATAAAAAGCCATCTCTTAGAACCATCATCCAGTTCCAATCTAGTATCTCAGGTAGCAGTACATTTTCAACAAAATGAAATCCTTGTTGATCGTAGGACTTGGTCTGTGCCTAATGGGCGTAAGTTTATAAAACCGATTAATCAATAACTTTTACAAAAAGTTTTTATTTTTCTCTTAATAGGTTGCTTTTGCAGCTCCAACTTCCATTCTACAGACCATACTTTCGGACATTACCACAGGCGTCAGTAATGTTCTGAGCTTTCTACAAACCGAAATAACTACTCTGACTAGCACAATCAACAGTTTGCTCAGTCAAATTACCGCCGCTCTTTCAGGTGGAATCTCGAACGCCAACAGACCATTGTCCACAGGATTAGCTAATGCCCGTACTGCCCTTCAAAACGCTTTGGCTGCTTTGACCAGCATTGTTGGCAATGGATTGACTCAATTCTCTACTGGTTTGACCACAACCCTGAACACTCGAACCTCTCAGCTATTGACAGCCCTTGGCTACTTGAACGGTAATCTCACGCAAGTTCTGGTTGCTGGAAATAGCGCTTCATTGGATCTGATTTACAAGCTGGGCAATGCTACTGCAAATCTGAACGCGGCAACAGCTAACGTGGCCTCGCATGTTAACTCCTTGCTCGGCAATTTGCTGAACACGCTGTTTGGTTAATTTTTAGCGATCATCAAATGAAGTTTACCTACTGCTGGCATTGAAAGAAAATGTTTTGTAGACAACGTATTTTACGGAATATTCGAAATATGTAACAATAAAAGATTTTCCAATAAAAATGCTAAAAGTAAGATATTGATGAAATTCTTTTTTAAATTAGAAGGTTCATCTATGAACATCCGTCATCGTATGGCTTCGTATGGTGGGAACTTCGTGCTTCGATGATCGTCGCCAACCGGTCCGGAGACCGTTCTGGGGGTGAAGAGCCCCCTTTGGGCTTGGCCATCACGATTCTGTAGGCGTCACCCCACGGATTCGCGTTGGCACTCTCACACAGGTTGTCGAAACACGCTCTGTTGCTACTTTTAATGGCTTTGTTAAGGGCCAATTTCGCAGCTCAAAACACTTCACGGCGGTTCTCTCTTGCATCCTCGGTGCAGGCTCTTTGCATCCTACGTCTAGCTCTGAGGCAGGCTGATCGTAGAGCTGCAATCTCGGCACTCCAGTATACCGGGCGTCTGTCGTTTCTGGAGGCCAACACCGACAGTCTAAGCGCATCCCCACTTAGACTGTCGGTGTTGGCCTCCAGTTCCAGGGCCGCGGTGAAAGCTACGATGTCGAAGTGATTGGACTTCTACCCGCGTACCTGACAGGGATCGCTATGGGTGTAGCTCTCGTCTATCCTCCATTCCATGCCTGGAACAAGACCCGGCCTGGCAAATGTAACGTCACCCAAGCAACACTTTCAACATGTAATGGCCGCGGTTTGATGCATAACCATAAACTTTTGCTGGTGCGCTTTTTCAGTTGCTAAATCAGTTGAATAATGGTTTATGTACGCTTCTGTTCAACAAGTTTTGTTGTAGAAACTGCTAATCAACAAGCGGTGCTGCTCGGGCAATCCATGCCTCCACCCCGTTTCTACGGAATGTGCTAGCGGAACCATTATTGGCTAACACAGCATCGAGTTTCGCAAGCGTCTCCAGTAGCGTTTGGCCCCTGCTATTTGTACAGCGGCTGCCCCACTCTACTGCCCAAGCGTTAAAGTCTCCCGCTATGACTACCGGTTTCCGACCTACTAGGTCTGACGAGAGTCTGTGGATCATCTGGTTGAACTGTTCTATGGGTCACCTTGGTGGAGCGCAGCAGCTACAATAGAACACACCATTGATCTTGGCAATCGCAACACCCTCGGCGGAGGAGTGTATTACCTCTTGAACCGGGAATCGTCCCGTTGTACAGATTGCCACCATCCCAGACCCGTCCGACACCCAATTGGGTCATTAAATGAGAAAAAAAAGTCGTTTTGACGTAGGACTACGTCTTTGTTTTCGATACAGGGGTACACGTTGCAAATTCTACAAAAATGGTATGTAACGAAAAGTGGTCCAATTTTAAACGCATATAATTCAGCCATCTCACGATAAATTTTCAATTTTTTTGCACATATCGCCCCGAAATTCTTCTAAGAATAGATTCCAATAGATTAACCCAAAGATTTTTGATATCATGGCATTAAAAACTTAAATAATGAACAACCTGGTCAAAATATCGCGCATTTACGCACAGAAGATAGCGCTTCCCTAGTCCAGCACGACAGATTTATGTACCTAGCGCGCAACGCTTCTATGAATGGCGTCATCATTGACTATTTAAAGGGATGTATTTCGCCAGTGCAGCTCAGTTGCCTGTTTAGCGGCAGACGAAGCAGGTCACTGCGTTGTGTGTTTTCACAGCCAGTGTAGCTGAGTTAGAAGTCCGTTACATTGCCTGTGGAAGTACGCTACCCAGTGAATGCGACTGTGCTTGCCGTTCAAACACTATGCTATCTTTTGTGTTGTGCTCGTTTCTAGCACACTTTTATGTATAATTATTCGTACACAAAATAGTTTGTACTTGCGAGCTCCATTTGCAAACACGGATAACATAGTGTCGTGGTATTAGTTGTCTCTTTCGCCCTACCCATCATCAGCGTTGATTCATTTTGCTTTGTGCGCTTGAGTTTAACGTTTGAGTCGAATGTGTAGGTAGTTTGATCTAATTTGTTACTAAATTGCACAACGAAAGTTTATTATTTACGTTCGATCAATTCATTGATTCATTTCCCCTTCACGTGATTCATTTCCACTCAGCCTATAGTATTTTGATTCTACTAATAGGTACATACTACAAAGCCTATTTATGAATGAATACACTGCCACTTGAAAAACCGTTGCAAAAACGCATCTTGTCCATATATAGAATTGTTTTCGATTCTTGTATATTTATAGTTTCGATATATGATTAAGACCACTGCGTTCGCTATATTTGTATGCGTACTTTAGGAAAGTTACAATAATGACAAAATATAACTAGACCAAGCATTCTGGTCTATACATGAAATGTGATTATATTGTCTAAATTTGATTTTTCTTCACTGGTCCGGGTTTTTTTCCACACACAATCGAAAAGTTTTTACAAGCTAATCTTATACTATAAAGATTTAGTTCCAGATATTACATTACGGTTACAGTTTTCTGTCTTCTTTCTTCAGATCTTCTTAAATAAGTTCAATCGGATTCGATCACCTACTACAAATGAAATGACCTGATAACCAAGAAGGTTTGGTTCAATGTGTAAACTCGATGTTGATTGGTCGTTATTAAACCATACGTAAGAAATATATTTGATTTATTATTACTATAAATATACTAAGAAAATAAATATTTTACATTAAGTAGTATAGTCCTACGTCTACAGCTCGTGCAACCCCATAGGGCTGCCCCTTGTAGTTTTTTATTACTTACATCGATAAAGCTGATTTTCGTGATTGCAACTGTGTTTTTTCCAACTCAGGAAACGTGAAAATAATATTAAAATTTAAAATAAAGAAATTTGTTGACAGTCTGGATTTGACACTATAGGAAGGATTTGACATATCGAATTTCACGACAAATGATGCCCTGTCAGAAAAAATAGGGCATGTTTTCTCGGTTTTCCCGGAGGGTTATTGTTATTTGACATAAACACCATCCATTGCATATAGTTTTTTTTTCATTTTTTTTAAATTTAATTCAATTCCTTATCTTCGGTGTACACCGTACAGACGCATTTTAAAACTATATATTTCTTATTAATATCTTATATCTATACTTCGAAACGTTAAAATCATACACTGTCGATATTGCCTGACAGCAAGTCGAAAACAAAAACTCTTTGCAGGAAGATACGGCGAGTCGCCAGAGTCTGCAGACCGAGTAGCATACATCTATCGGCATAAGGAGGCAACACAACTGGATCATTTCAATTGTTTTTCCTTTTAGGCTGTATTCATAACGTCCTGGAGTAAGCAAGCGTCCGAAACTAATTACTTTGCATTTATTAACGTTGACTTCCATTCCGTTAAGCGTGCACCATTCATGAATAGTACAGATATCTTCTTGAAGCACTACGGCGTCAAGTGCAGAAGCGATAGTTCGAAAGATTTTGAGTTCGTCCGCGTACAGTAATTTCCCAGACTTGATCCGACTACAGATATCGTTAATAAACAGAATAAAAATAAGCGGGCCCAGGTGACTGCCTTGCGGGACACCTGTGGGTGTTCTGAATGTGCTTGAACGCGTCTTTTTTTATACTCACGAATGCCGAGCGATCGGAAAGATACGACTGCAACCAGTTAGTCAGCCAGGTGGGAAATCCCAAACGCTTTAATTTTTAAGATTGCGATGTTGTGCGGTACTTTGTCGAAAGCACGACGTAAATTGCGTCCACTTGACGACGCTTCTCGACGACGGGAAACAACTTAGAAGTGTAAGCTATCAGGTTAGAAGTTGTTGATCGTTTTGTGACAAACCCGTGTTGATACTCCGAGATAATGTGGGATGCAGCTGCATACGTGACGTTGGAGACCAGCTTTTCGAGAACTTTGGAGAGACAGTTTAGTAATGAGATACCTCTGTAATTTTCGACGTTGTGAATATTTCCAGCCTTGTGAATAGGAACGATAGCAGCTTCTTTCCAGGCGATAGGAAAAATGCCTTCTGCGAGAGAGCGATTGAAAATGATACACACCGGCGCAGTTTTTTATAAATTGGGGCGAGAGATGATCGAGGCCAGGCCCTTTCGACGAATCAACAGCAGTCAGAGCCTTCAAGACGTCAGCTCGGCTTACAGTGGGACGGGGGAGATTTATGTTGTACGATGGTAATGTTTCCAAATACTCTTCCGAAGGGACGGTATGGTCGCTTCTAAACACTCCGCGAAAAAAATCAGCAAACAAATTTACGGTATCAGCTGGAGATTGCGCGCTTGCGTTTCCAAGGAAAACGTCAGTGGGAGTACTACCAGATCGTTTTCTGCTGCTAACAAATTTCCAAAATGTTGCGGGGTGATCGCGAAGGCTATTTTGCACATGATTCAAATACTCACGAAAAGCGGAATTCCGGGCCGTTTCGTATTGCAGTTCTATCCGTCGAAGAGTAACTTTGTTTTCGTCTGAATAATGGCGGAAATAACGCTTCCGTTGTTTTCGCAGTGCATTACGCAAACGGCGAATCTCAGCGTTCCACCATGGAAATTTGAAATCCACCCTCCTGTTGACTCGTTTCAGTGGAGCCTTTAGGCGGAGTATGTCATATACTTTGCCATAAAACAGCGCGACTGCTTCGTCAAGCTCATTACAACACATTAAGTCGGTCCAGTCGACAGTGGCAATCAGTGCGGAGTCAAAATCAAGCTCGTCAATCGAATGAAATGAATCATCTCCAGTGTTGGTACGTACATCTAGCCGCAGGACAAACGGTTTGTGGTGAGGATCGACTTTGAGAATAGCAGTCGGAGGTTCAGGCAGCTCTACGATATCAGTGTTGTTTACGAATGCAAGATCGAGGATCCTCCCGTTTACATTCGTCAATGAGCAGATCTGATACAGACCGTCTGCAACCATAGACTCCGTTACAGCTATTTCTTGTTCCGAAGAGGCATTAATAGGTAGGTAACATTTTAGATCATTATCGAGCGACCACTGAAGGCGTGGAAGATTGTAGTCTCCAAAGACGAGAACAGTGTCGGTGCTGCCAGCATTGTCTAGAATTGTTTGAACGGCATTAGCGTGCGCGTGATACAAATCCGGATCACTATTTGGCCTGAGATAAACACAGCTAATATATACAGATTGATTCGGGAGGGCGATACGCACGGCGATTTGCTCCAGGCGTTCAATTCCAGATAAGCTTAGCTGCGTGCCTACGAGGTTGTTCTTTACCGCTATTAGGACGCCACCGCCTCGACGCAGATGACTGGTTGTTGAGTTGCGGTCGCAGCGATATATTACGTAGTTTGACGAGAGCTCAGCGTTTAATATGTCTTCGCGCAGCCAGGTTTCCGTAAGGACAATGACGTCGTACTCACTAGAAGAAAGCGCTAGATGGAATTCTTGTGTTTTCGTTCTCATACCTCGCACGTTCTGGTAGTAAACGGAAAGAAACTGCTCGGAATGTGCGGTAACCTCGGGAACAGGCAATACAGGATGTGAAACAGGCGATGTAACTAGTTGGGAGGAGGGCAAAGAGCAGTGGAAGCAGTCATTGTTGCAGATTCGGGCGCATTCGGTTTCCAAAATAAACTTTCTGGAATCCGACTTCTCTTCAAACTCACGATAAGCAATGCCAACTGGCCATGTAGACGCCGTCATAACCTTTTCCTTGAGATCCGGGGGCATGCCAACTTTGTAGGAGACAAAATTCAGCGTTCTAGGATCTCTGCCACGAGGGACCAACTTGACGACAGTGATGTTCGAATTTCCGAGTTTATCCGCAGGTAGCTTGGTGACGCTTTCATCAGGGACATCGGGCGAAATTCCTGACAGGTACAACCAAAAATTTTTATCTTCACGATTCACAGCGATGGATGGTGTCAATGAACCAGCGACATCAGTACCACGTAGCAGCTTAGAAGGATTGGAGCCTGTATCGTCGTTGTCTCTCTTTCTTTTAGCAGAATTAAAGGAAAATTGTCGCGGTCCAGGAGTCGGCGTTTTTGGTACAGCGTCTATCAACGTTTTAAAGTTGGTCCGAATTTCTACCTTTAATTCCTCCAGTATGTCGTTGCGAATTGAATTTTTAAGCTCCTCGATCACTATTTGGTTTGCGGACACTAATGCGTTACGAAAACGTGCTTTGTCCATGATATTTTTGCAGGTGTTACACATCCAAAATAAGTTAGACTTGTTAATAACAGCGGCAAATAATTCGTCGTTTAGTTCGCAACATTTTGCGCAAAATGATGATGAACAAAAACCGCCACATTTTACAGCATTACGACCATCGGAAAATTTATCAGTACAACTCTCACAAAATCCAGGCATTTTACGATATGCGGTAGTGTAAGGGTTACTAGTTGAAATGCTCAGTAACAGATGGCGCCACTTTCACTCTACAAGATGATGACAGGTATGTTTTTGGGTACGAAATTCACTTAGGTACAAGATCGAAGGAGCGCAAGAAAGTACTAACCAAAACAACTACCAATTACTTCTCACCTTTCTCGTTCTGGCACCTGGAGTTCAGGAAGGCGGACGACAACTGATGGATGTATATGTTCTTTCGGTTGGCAGAAATAAAACACAGCAGCGGCGATGATGTTTATTTCTGCTGGATGATGAATTAGCAAATTAATGGGCGGTATTTGGTCGTGTGTTATGTTGATATTTTGTTCAGGATGGTGACACTTTTGTAAACTGCGAGTGGAAGTGATGGAGGTGGAGTGGCGAGGTGACGGAGTGGCGAGGTGACGGAGTGGCGGTGTAGCGGTGGTATGGCGGTTGTGGCAAATCGGCAAACTGCTTCAGCTTGTCCAGAATACCTTGATATTGCGGTCCTACCTTGCGTGTGAGCAAAACACCGTCATTCGGAAAGTGAACACGGAGGCTGGATAACAAGTTTGAACGGTTTTGCAGGATATTGAGGCAATAATTACAATGATATAAACAAAAAATGAGGAGCGCGGAAAACAAACTAAACTTTCACAAACAGTGTTGGCAGTTGGCATTTTGGGTGTTGTTCTGATAGGAAATGTAAACAACCGCAGTTTTCCTATGTATGGTTGCCAAGTTTACATAAAATTTATTTAAAAAAAAAACAAAAAAATCGTTTTTACGTATTACAACGATTTTTTTTGAAATAATGTTATATTATGTATATTGGACCTAAAATTTATCGAATGGAACGGAAAACTATATACAGCTTAATGACCCAATTGCCGTTGCCGGCAGGGATGTTGTACGGGTCGGATAAGAGAGCGACATCTGTCCTCGACTCCGAGACCGACTGCCACAACAGCTGTTGGGCAGCTGCACAATGGTTAAGCTTTAGCTGTGTGACGTTCATGGCTTCTTCTTATTTTCCTCACCGAAGGGACACGAAGGTCCACCCATAGCATGGTTACGGGCTTGCTTCTTAGCGGTGCAGATAAGGCATTTATGCACCTTAGTGCAGCCCCGCTCTTTATGTCCCTCCGCGCCGCAGCGACGACAGTTTGCTCATGTCTGTACCCTTGCATTCGTACGACTTATGGCCGGACTCAAGGCACCGATAGCACCTATCCACTGAAGGCGGCTGGGGTATGTTAACTGGGCATACTGACCAGCCAATCTTCAGTTTACCTATCCCGGTAACCTTTTTTGCTTCCGCTTTCAGTAGCCTGAGGTAGGCTACTTGCGTGCCAGAGGGTCTAGCTCTTAGGCGCACAGAGGCCCGCTCAATTACTGCGCCACATTGCTCGGTGACGGCAGCGACGACATCGTCTGCGGCCGTGAACTCGGCTGGTGCGGCATACAAGGCCTTGGCCCAAGAGGTCCTGGGTGAAGGCGCCCAGGTGAGATCGTTAGGGGCGGAAATGACTCTCCAGTGTAAGCATTTCCGCCCCTAACGATCTCACCTGGGCGCCTTCACCCAGGACCTCTTGGGCCAAGGCCTTGTATACCGCACCAAATTGTATCACGCTGCGCACGTCTTGCCCGAGGCCCGAGAGGCTTTCGGCCGCCTTCACCCAGGACCTCTTGGGCCAAGGCCTTGTATACCGCACCATATTGTGCGCCTTGTTTCAGCACCAAAAGCATTTCACCTGTATTGGTGCGTCTCACGCTGCGCACGTCTTGCCCGACGGCCGAGAGGCTTTCGGCCGCCCGCATTGACTTTAGGACGTCGGCATATTTGTCCTTGTCGGTCTTTAACCACAAGGCCTCGCCTCTGTCCTTGGCCTTCTTTGCGGGTCGAGGTGCGTCCGGCGTCGGCTTCCTCCTACTGACCAGCTTCCAGGGGTTTTCGCCCCCTGTCCCGGTTGCGCCGGGTTGCTGGTCTCTATTTTCTGCCCGACGGGATCGTTTGCGCCCCGGTTTACCTCGACCAAACGGCGTTTGGCCGTCACGGTTATACGCCGTTTGGTGTTGCTTTTTGCACCCTCGCCTGGTGACTTCCTACGATGCTTCAAGTTTGACGCCGTCTTGCGCTTGCCCCTGACCTTCGAGGGGAACTCAGCCGCCGCTTCGAGCGACTTGGCTACTCCATAGAAGGGAAAGGGGAAGGCCCCTGCCTGGGTACCTATGTCGGCCTTCTCGCTTCCCTCCTCCCTCTTGGAGGCCACTGTCTGGGTTCCTCTGTCGCCTTCTCTCGATCTTCTACCCTCTTGGCGTAAGCCTGCTGTTCCTGTCTTGCGACTCGAACAGCTTTTCGGAGCACCAGCAGGCTCTGTTTCAGATCCTTGTTGATGTTTTGTTTCGCATTTGTAAACTCGATGATACTATCGAGTTGCTCCACAACTTTACGCATCGCGGTTAGTGGTCCGTCCAGCGCGTTGGTAGAGCTATTTCCTACCACTGCGGGGGGTGGGGTCACTGGTGCTGTCGGATGCAGCCCCCGACGCTCCACTACCCTCCCCACTGGGGGGAGACCTCATCAAACCACCTTTGGCAAAGGGGTTCGGCACCTCCGTTTGTTTGTTTTTGTTTTTGTTCACTTCGCTTATTGATCCCACGAGTAGCGCGAAAAAGAAAGGTCCGCCACGCCAGAGCTCCGCATTAACGTGGTAAGGGACGCTTACTGTGGGGGTTGCCCAGGTACCCCACAGGCTCCGTTAACGATCGAGCATCTTTTTCACCCCCTCGATGACTCATCCCTCGGCACGGATCGCTTCCCGCCTTGGACTTGGGGTTATGACCTTTGTTGCTTTACGTGATGACCGCGGCCCAGATCATCACAACCATCCTCCTTTACCAGGGCTTTGGACCTGTAGCTCAATAGTTCCAAGTTCGTAGGTTATTACGGACATACTATTATTGAGATCCGTCATTCGCTAGCGTATCGCGTGTGAAAGTAGCGATTTGGCCACTACTCGGGTTCTGATTGCCCGGCGGACCCTTCTTGTCAGGGTGGCCTAAGTGCTCCTACCGGAATTTCGAATCTTCATATGTAAACAAACAAAAAAGGAAAAAAACAAATAAATACATTGCTTTCGTGTCTCTTAGTCTTAAATTTACCGAAAAAAATTAAAAAAACGATACAGTAGAACCTTGCGGCAATTGAAACATAGTAACACAAATAAACTAAATTTACCGACTTTTATTTCCTCTCTCCTCGTTGCGTTCTGCTACCTTTGCTGGATGTTTCTAGTGACAGGAATGTTTGGCGGATTCTTGCCACTTCCGACTGGCCAGGATCCCAACGGCCGCGTTCACCTGCAGTTTTCGTTCCTCTACAGCGAGAGGGGTGGGCGCTTAGAATCCTTTACGATTAGCCGAGGAAGCGAAAACTCCTTTACAATTAGCTTCCCCCGACGACGATCCTGCACCACTAAAACTTTTGACCGAACCACGGGCCGACACTTTCGATGGGAATCTCTTCTGGCACACACGCGCACTTCACTTACAAGCTACTGTGGCGATAAACTTTTCCGAAAATAATCTACGTCTGTCTTCAACCGTGGTTCGTCACTTTCTAAACTCTATGGCCGCCTTCAAAATCGTCCAAAACAAACCTCCAACCGCATCGCCGCAATGCTATCATCGCCGATGCACAGCATAATCAGCACACTTTTCACGGCAAGAGGAAAGTGGTAGCCTATCTAAACCCTATGTTAATCGTACAAATTCACGCAACAAACATTATCTAACATATCAGCACGAACAAAACCGTTCACCAACGCCAAACTATACAAAAATTCACAAATAAACGTAAACGGTACGAAACAGCGGTGAGCATTATATTACGTAAACAATACACTCTACGGAGTGTATACACAAAAAAGGGTGTATTTCCACCCAGTGCTAAATTGTAACCCTGACGGGTTGCACGCGTCACAACCAATCATCTCTGAGTTTCAGTACGGTATTGAAAAATAACGCTCGACAATAATCTCGTGTGATTTGTAAACAAAGTTGTGCATGTGATCGTGAAACGGCGACAAGTTGACATGATTTATATACACTCAGGCAAAAAACAGCGAATTTCATATGAATATCGCATATTTTTAGCCACAATAGTAACACGTATGTAAATCATAAGATTAGATTATGAAAAGGCATTTATTTGGTCAAATCGGTTAGCTACACTCAGGCAAAACGTATATCGAAATTCATAAGAATTAACGTATTGCATAGAAAAGTAACAAAATCATGTTTTCATAAGATTAATATGAAAACATACGACTTTTATGATTATCTTATAGTTTATAAACCATTGCATCTGCCAATCATTTGAATTTCATACGAGCATTCTATGATTCTCATGAACATAAGAGAAATTTATAATGTTACCTAATGAAAAATTAAAGAAGGCATATGGAAAATGAAACCATAGCAAACCGATTTGACGAAATAAAAGCTGCTTCATAAGAGAGTCTTATCCGATTTGGTTCCAATTCGGGGTAGAAACTCCTGGTGGGGCTAAGGCACAAATCTCCGATCAACATGGGGAACATATCATTTGAGCCAGTCGCTACTGATTTCTGGTGCGGCTAGGAATCGATACAGGAGTGATCCGATGGGAGTAATTTATTTTTCTTGTTATTCTATTGCGCACGTATTTTAATGTTCCGGATATTCCGTAAAATTCGTTGACAAACAAACATATTATTCAATGCTGGTACTAGGTATTCTTTATTCAATTTAAGCACAATGGAAACTATCGAAACATTCTGTAAGCTGTATTTAGAATATTGCCGAGCAAGGAGTTAACATGCGATGCCACGTTAGCTGTCGCCGCGTTCAGATTTGCAGTAGCATTGCCCAGATTGTAAATCAGATCCATTGAAGCGCTATTTCCAGCAACCAGAACTTGCGTTAGATTACCGTTCAAGTAGCCAAGGTTTGTCAATAGCTGAGCGGTTTGAGTGTTCAGCGTTGTGGTCAAACCAGTAGAGAATTGAGTCAATCCATTGCCCACAATGCTGGTAAGAGTCATCTGAGCATTTTGGAGGGCATTACGGGCATTAGCTAATCCTGTGGACAATGCTCTGTTGGCGTTCGAGATTCCACCTGAAAGAGCGGCGTTAATTTGACTGAGCAAACTGTTGATTGAGGTAGTTAGAGTAGTTATTTCGGTTTGTAGAAAACTCAGAACGTTACTGCCACCTGCTTGAGCCGTGAAAAGAAAAGTAACAAAATCATGTTTTCATAAGATTAATATGAAAACATACGACTTTTATGATTATCTTATAGTTTATAAACCATTGCATCTGCCAATCATTTGAATTTCATACGAGCATTCTATGATTCTCATGAACATAAGAGAAATTTATAATGTTTCCTAATGAAAAATTAAAGAAGGCATATGGAAAATGAAACCATAGCAAACCGATTTGACGAAATAAAAGCTGCTTCATAAGAGAGTCTTATCCGATTTGGTTCCAATTCGGGGTCGAAACTCCTGGTGGGGCTAAGGCACAAATCTCCGATCAACATAGGGAACATATCATTTGAGCCAGTCGCTACTGATTTCTGGTGCGGCTAGGAATCGATACAGGGGTGACCCGATGGGAGTAATTTATTTTTCTTGTTATTCTATTGCGCACGTATTTTAATGTTCCGGATATTCCGTAAAATTCGTTGACAAACAAACATATTATTCAATGCTGGTACTAGGTATTCTTTATTCAATTTAAGCACAATGGAAACTATCGAAACATTATGTAAGCTGTATTTAGCAAATTGCCGAGCAAGGAGTTAACATGCGATGCCACGTTAGCTGTCGCCGCGTTCAGATTTGCAGTAGCATTGCCCAGATTGTAAATCAGATCCATTGAAGCGCTATTTCCAGCAACCAGAACTTGCGTTAGATTACCGTTCAAGTAGCCAAGGTCTGTCAATAGCTGAGCGGTTTGAGTGTTCAGCGTTGTGCTCAAACCAGTAGAGAATTGAGTCAATCCATTGCCAACAATGCTGGTAAGAATCGTCTGAGCATTTTGGAGGGCATTACGGGCATTAGCTAATCCTGTGGACAATGCTCTGTTGGCGTTCGAGATTCCACCGGAAAGAGCGGCGTTAATTTGACTGACCAAACTGTTGATTGTGGTAGTTAGAGTAGTTATTTCGGTTTGTAGAAAACTCAGAACGTTACTGCCACCTGCTTGAGCCGTGACGGTAACCTAGAAAAGTTTTTAAAATTTGTACTTGAAAGGATGAAATTATATTAAATTGTGAGGCTCACCGCCATCAGGCACATGCCAAGTCCGATGATCATCAAGGATTTCATTTGGTTAGTAATATACTACTGCTTCAGATGCAAGAACTACCTGTGGGTGGCGAATGAATGAGGTTTTTATATTGAAAATAATTTCCTAAACCTGTACTGGAAAGTTTTTTCTTCCTCATAACTATTTTGCCCAACCAACCGAGACAGTATTTGCACAGATGATCCTTCAAAAACTATTCCCAAAAAAGCTGTTTTTCCGTTCCCCACATAATGAGATAGATTATTATGGAATATCCGGCTGGGGTCCACTAGGAAGTTGATAACAGCCTATTATCTTTCTCTGGACAAATCCAGCCTAGAGGACGTGTGGTATCCGGCGGGTTGAAGTATATCAACCAAGAATTAATCTGCTAGGTTCCTGTTCCAATGTTGTAAGAGGCGACTGAAAACAGGAGTCCTCATATCGAGGTGTTTCTCCGTACCGAGGACTGAATTGCTGGCAGGACTAAAATATATCGGTCGCGAACGGAGTGTCCTGGGTCTTACCCTTACTGTGTTAAGCGGAACTCTAACACAGTGGACGTTTGTTTCTTCGCTAATCGTGGGACTCAAATGGTGGTCATGTCCCTAATAACCATTTTGGGGTTCTCTACCTATAGCTAATACCATAGAAAACGGGATAAATGTGTGATCATGGGTAGTATAGGCGATTATAAGCCAACGTGTTTGATATCTTCTAACTGCTGTACAACAAGTGCTGATGATGAAATATGTAGTGCTGTGATCGAGTATGGTTGAAGCAGCACAAATTAATCTTCATAATAAACGTACAGCAACCATGAATCTATCCCGCCTTGTGCAGGAAGGAATAGCTTCCATATATTTGGTTCAAGAACCGTCTTTCCATAAAGAAAACTTCTTTGTTGGAAAATTACTTAATCCCGCCCTCGCAGCTTTCAACAAAAATGGCATAGTAAATCCACGTGAAATACCTCGTGCCTGTATACTTACGAATATATTGACGCATGTCTTATATCTAACCTCACAACTCGCGATATTTGTGCTGTCACAGTCAACATGACTGTTGATAACATAAACAAGAAATACGTCTATTGTTTGGAATATTTACCACATAATGAACCATCACCTTCTGATGATTTCAAAAGGGTTGTATCATACTGTGGCAGATATGGGTTTCCCTCATAATTGTCGGTGATGCAAAGCTCCACCACATAATTTGAGGCAGCTACGATATCATTTTGAGAGGCAGCGACGGGTTGGAGACCTTTAAGTTGACTCGCATACAGAAATCCCCTTTGGTCGTCTGAGCGAAGTGGTTGGAAAAGCCTTTGCACAAATGTCCCAAGTCTCGACGAGACTAGCAAATCAAATAAGTTACTTTCGAAAGACTTTTATGTCAGTTCGATCAGAACTGCTAATCGCGAATACTCGTCTGATGAAGATGTAGTAGACGAATTTCGCGCCAACTCGAACAAATGTTGACAGCACCCTCTCAGATTTTAATGAAACTTTGAGAACTTTGTCACAAAAAGCCACTTTGCATATTTTGTTTTTCCAAAAATGATCTAGAAAGTCTTTTGAAAAGGGTCAAATTTTTTTTTACCAATTTCTTTCAAATGGCTATAATCTAAAAATGACAAATTCTACAAAATAATTTTGTAGGAGTGATTTTCACAAAAATAGTCCAAATTTTGAATAAAAATGTTAAAAAAATTCTTGATCGACTCCTGCACTGAATAACAATTTTAGTTGCCCCTTCACCACTCCCTTCCGGCTGATTAAAGTTGCTAATGCAATACCTTATTAATATATTAAAATGTCTAATCCTGGAACCATCCTTTTGAAAAAAATCAAATTGTGCAGAAAATTGTACCCGTTGGAACAAAAATATATATTTTTTCTTAGAACAATCGTCTTCATTTGGAAAAGTTAATCTTAATGTTTCGTTTTCCACTCGTCAGCAACTGGCACCAACTTGCTGTTAATTTAGCTTTATATCCAAACTACCACCACATAACTGACTGCAAGTTGGTGTCATTTAGTGACGAGTGGAACATGAAACATTGAAATCCAACTTTTCTAAGTTAGGTGTTGTTCCCTCATGCGAAAATTGGTTCATCCACATTTTTTCCTTGGGAAGAAAAATATGTTGCGTCCTTAAACCGTCTTTACCGTGACAACCGACGTCGGTTTTCACGGTAAAGATAGATACGTCTACCTTTATCAGGACACATGTTAGTGAACTCGGGTGATTCGTAGTTATTCTGCCTAAGCTGGACCCTCATTAACAGAAGACAAAGATTAAACCCGTACGATATTAAGCCTGTTCTAATGACCCTGCCACTTCAAGTTTTCCGATCTGTTTACTTCACATCCTTGCTCTCACTTGAGTACTATGGCTCTAAGTGTCATAACTTTCCCTACCCAGTAATCTCTATCTAATTGAATGTCGTTAAAATGTAAAAAAGAAAATGTGACTAACATAGTCGAAGTAAAAAAAAGGAAAAAAAATGTGCACTATTCTGCAAAATGTATATTAAGGTTTCATCTGTGAAATCGAAATTTTCGAGTGCAAGATGTCAAAATAGCGTCCAAAATGGCCGTTTTCTCGAAACAAGATTTTTCGAATATGCAGGCTTCAGAGCATAAAAAAGATTGGCATCCCTGCGTGAACTTGAAAGAGAAACAAAATTCAATTCATACCCGTCGTGATAAATAAAATTTTGGGTTCGTTTCCCTCGTCATTCGTTCTCCCGCAACAGCTGAATGCGTCGGATATGCTCGGTTTCAGAAGCAAACTAAATATTGTTTCTTTGGTAGCTCTGAGAGGGATTATTGTGCAAAACTGCACTTCTGCCTTCAAACCGTCCACATAAAAACAAATGAATACTTTGGTTGGTGAAGGAGTTTACATTTCCTCTGCATTCAAGCATTCGATTCTGCATAAAATTTCAGTCAGTTGGAAAGCTAATAAATGAGGGAGGCAGTGAATCTGCATGTCGGTTTCGGTAAATACAAGCAAAAATAGGTAACTGATTTTGAAATTTCGTTGCACTGACAGGCATTCACGTTTTTGAACCATTCAACCAATTAACTTCGCATTTTGCCCACCTAAAAGAAGACAACATTCTACGGCGCTTTAACCTACAAAATCGTAATATTTTGATCATTAACGATGTTTCACAGCCGGCCAAAGTGGAAAAATCATACGAAAATACGATATTTCATGTTGAAGTGGCTGCTATTTTGTTTCTATAACGATTTTTTTTTCATTTTTTTTTAGGTTAGGGCTATGGAATGTTTTCTTCATGATTGTTTTGGTTTTCTGGTTGTAGACGACGAATTGCGATCTGTATCGTACTCGCAGATGAGATCGTTTTTTAAATACTTGGACGCCATTTTTGACACCTTACACTCGAAAATTTTGAATCTATAGATAAAAACTATAGAATATGTTGCAGAATAGCGAACATATCTAAGATATTTTACTTCTTCAAAAAACTACCAAACATAAGGTATTTTTTGCCCAATTATGTAAGAGAACCCCTTAAAAAGCTTTACAACGAAAAAACGCAAGGGAATTACTTGAGCGGTTCTTGAGATATTTATATATGAGACTTTGAAGACATGGGTTTGAATAAAACATGATAAAAGTGTTCAGAAGAGTTGAAAGCAAATTTTACTTATTTTTCCAACATCAGGAAGGAGTCGGGGCAGTTTGTAAAATGTGTTTCTAACATGTTGATATTTAAATATATGGAAAAGGAAAGAAATCAATTCTTTTCTTAAGAAAAAAAATCTTCTATTGCCCCTTAATGAAAGAAACAACTTAATTTTTTTGCAAAATTCTCAAGCGAGAATTTTTTTTTTGATAAGTCTAAATTTGTTGTGCATAAGCATAAAGTATGGGTTTTTCAGTGTTTCGGATTGTCCTCTTCAGTAACTATCACCAACTTAATGCTAGTCCAAACCATCACCAAATTTTGGTTGTAAATCTGGCATGGAATGGCCCGTATATACAAAATGATCAACAGATTCTCATAAAAATCAATCCTAGTGTATACATATACAAACGAAAAATGATATTTTTGATCGTTTTCCTACTGTTTCCTAAAAATAGTACACAGTATCAGCATGGGATTTCAAAGGAGTGACCAAAACCAAGAACAAAATATGCTTCATAGAACCCGCTTCCAACACATTAGAAGGTATAAATTGGATATAAAGATCAAGCGTAAAAATCGTACTAAAATCCTTCAGCATAAGAATTGCTTAAAAAGTTCTCGCTCGGAAAAATCGGCAAGTATAAACCTCTAGTATAAAAAGCGGCAAAAAATAATAATTCGTTCACAATCGAGTATTCGTATAACTTTACATTCAAGATTAAAAGTTGGATAAAGATATGTGCTTTGTAAGAAACCAATATATTTTTACAGTTTCACATTTCTTATATCCCAAATATGTAGAATTTGTTCAGTCTTGTATACCAATCAACTTAGTTCGATGATTTAGAACAATGTCGGCATGTTTGAGTCTAGTGGTGGCCCTGGGTGATGGAAATTTGCAACTTGATGTTTGTGGCTGGAAATGTTTGTACATAATGTTTGGTTGATGGTTAACAAACTCTCGAGTAAGAAAAAAATGTTCTACACATACCATTCCATCTTAACCGTTACAGAGTTATTGAACTTTTTACTGGAAATGACTTATTTGTGTAATAATACATCTAACTCAAAAAGTATACGTTTGACACCTGCTCCTTTACAGCCGCTTCAAAGTTGAGAACGAAGCCCTATTATCTTTCAGTTAATCAAGTAACATTTTAGTGATGAAGTAATCAAATAGTGTTTTTGATAAGGTTTTTGTTATTTTTTTCAAAATTATGAAATGAACGTAACAGTCACTTTTATCTAAAAGTTGAGTTTCAAGATGATCCACAATTGGTCCTTCAACATTATATGCCAATCTCTTCACGTTTCTTTGTTATTTTATTTAAACTTTTTTAGTCGACTTGAAAGTGCTTAAAAACTCTAGTCTAAAAATATGCTTTATATTTCTATTCCAAGGAATTTAGGAGAGCAGAGAAAATTTCCTATCGAATTATGTAGAAATATCATTCAGTTAAGGGTACTAGGTGGTTTTTTTTCTAGTAGAATAGTTCAGAATTAGTGTTTTTCGAGGTGTGTTGTCATTTTTCTAATTATTAATTAACAAAATTTATTTTTTTTTTGTTGGAGACGGACCACTGCGACCAACATTTTGATCTATTGTGGCAAACAAAATTTATTAAAGCGATTGTTCATTTGAGCGGGTTCGAAATCATCGGTTTTGGATATTCAATGATGTGATTGAAACGATTTCGCGTCAAAACAAAAAGAGATCATTAGGAAGGAATTTTAGAACTTGCTGAGATGCATTATTTTGATGATGATAATGGTAAAGTACTTGATTAGGAAAAATTACGAAAATGCCAATAATACCACTAACTTTAAACTATATGACTTCTAAACGTATACTAAATTCACTTAACTGAACGGTTTGTACATTTTTCTCTGTGAAGTTTTGTTGGCTTTCCAGTTAATACAAAAAATATAAGGTAGATTGCATATTCTTTTTAAATAAATCTAGTATAAGAGAAAATAAGATTAAATAAGCATCCAAGTTCAATAATCCGAAAACATGGAGACAAGAAGAGATAAAGTACGAACAAATTATACTACCTGAATTAATAAAGTTACTATGTTAACTCTTTGTACTTTTAAATAATTTACTTCTAAAAGGATACTTAGACTTATTAACTGAAACATATGGCGACACCATTCAATAGAAAATGTTCTCACATTTCCGATGAAGAGATTTTAAATTCAAAGTATTTATTTTACATTGGAGGTATTCAAAAATAAACGATTTACAGAAAAAGTTTAATGCCTCTGTAAAAGTGGAGATTTTATGGTATGTATAGAACGATTTTTGTCTCCAAATATGATTCTGTATCACCCCTCAAGCGATCCTTAACCATGAATCAAACACTGATAAATAAAACACTTTGTGAACCACTTAAAACGAACCGCCAAAAACTTTAGTAGACTGACTGTATGTTGCGAACCACTGGATGTGATCGATGGAATAGGATAGCACTGATTTACACTTGTATTGTTTTTTGTGCTTTAGCTAGGTTAGACTTGGGTTGTTAGAATGAAACTGATAGCTCCTGTGTGCAGAGCGGGCTTATTTGTATTAACGCCACTTGTTCTAGAGACGCTTGGCTCATTCTATTCTAAGCGTGAATAAGGAAGTCATGCCAAACATTGATTACCTGTCATCTCTTTTCCACTTTGGTTAGTTGCATCTTTTTCCATTCCAGTTCGTTTATTTTATAAGGCACGTTTGCGTTAGCTTGAGATTGTATCGTTGGTTCATTCAAGCTTACCGAAGATGATACATTGTCGCGCGTATCGCTGTTGTTGCTGCTGCTATTGTTGTTGTTGTTGTTGTTGTTGTTGCTGCCGCTTGCATTGTGTAATGGTCGTGTGTAATTGAAATATTTGACTCTCATTCGTGTTTCTCAGCAATAGCTGAATCGATCTTATCCAAACCAGTTTCAAAAAACCTAACACTGAACACAAAAAATTTGTTTTTGATACTGATGAACATCTGTGTATAAAAGTTATTTTTACGGTTTTGTTTATTAACCCTAGAACGTTACACGTTACGTACCCCACGCGTTGATCGCAATTTTCGCAGGTAAAAATGCAAACAAAAGAAATGTATAATATTTTTTTAATTGCGAAACAGCTGTGTAGTTGAAAGTACGGAAATTATTGAATCGATAATACATAAATTGGCTTGTCCCAGGTCGGTAAATGCCGAATTCAAAGAGGGGTAAATTTGTACCCCAGTGCAACGTTCTAGAGTTAACTGGTAAACTTAACAGCGAATAGAAATGCTTTACATATCACCAGAATGCTTATGCGAAACGAGGTATAGATTACTGACATCGAACTATTATCCAAAGAGACATTTAACCTAAATTTTATTGGCTAACAATGCTACTGTGCAGTGTTTACTTTTATATCGTCGTTTATCTTTCTTGTTTAATGGTGTTATAGAAAACAAAATGTAAAAAAATGTACCAATTTACAGAGGAAGAAACTTGTTATTCAGAATTTTAATGCGTGTTTGCTGAATTTGCTAAAGTGCAGCCAAGGTTTTGAGTGAAATAGTGCAACAACACAACCGGTAACCTACTGGCGGCAGTTGTTCTTCTTTGTCTGGCCCAAGTCCCTCCGGTGTGCAAAGAAGTGGTGATAGGGCAAACACCGATAATTTGTGACGTCAGTCAATTGCAATGTGTTTGCTTCCAAAACTGTGTTTGATAATGATCTCCTGCTTTGGCGGGTGTGAGCAAATTCTTCATGTGAAGTGCTCGGATTTGAACACGGTGGCTGTTAGTGCAATAAAGGAAAATGTAGCACTAAAAAATATATGTGATCTTCGTGCAGACATGAGCAGTTGTGCGTAAACGATCTCTAAAACCTGTGGCTAGTTGCTTGAGAAGACGAACGAATCTGCTTCGATTACTGAAGATTTCGAGCAGATAGTGTATAATGCTTCAAAGGCGCAGTTTGACCAACTCGAAAAGCGTCTTTCTTCTAGCATCTCTGCAAAGATTGAAGAAGCTATCGCTTCTAAGCGATTTTTGTGTACGAGTTCTATTGACAATCATGACACACCGGGAGCAGCTGCACTCGTCAAATCTTACGCAGCAGTTGCAAAAACCACTTCAAGCAATCAGGTCTGTAATGTGAAACGAATGGTGACAGAAACTGAACCATCAACTACGCTAGCTCAAGCTCGATAGATGAGGGTGGATTATTGAGGTCACAGGATGGCTGGTAGAGCAACTGAAGTGTCGGCAAGCAGTTCGAAAAGTCCACAGACTCCAACCACTGTTCTATCTAGTTCCGCAAAACCTCTCTGCCCTAAACAGGAGCGGTTACGAAGCTGGAACAAACTGTTACATTTAAATCAAAAAAGAATCAAACTTCTGACGTTGTTCGCAAAAGGGTAGTTGGAGGAATCATACAATATCGAAGTGCAAACCGCTCTGAGGCCGACGATTAAAATCTGTGGGTTTTCTAATTATACAGTGTATGAAGTACTCACAGACAAACTAAAAAAACAGAATAGTCTTCCTGATTCTGCCGAACTAAAAGTCATACGAATACTAAAACCTGTTTTAATCCACCTAGCGGTGCAATTGTGCCTTTCTCATTTCTCTAAACTATGGCACGGAGGCTTTTTATGTTCAACATAATTGTGGAAATGTCTATTACATTCTTAGTACACTTTGCACTTATATACAATGGCATGCCAGCCACGAACTTGATGAGCTACGTTACGACGGTGAAACACTTGAAACAAAAAAATATCATACTCCATTAGCCTAATCAGTTATGTTATCTGCTTGCTAACTCATTTTGTCAATGTTATCTGCTTGCTAACTCATTTTGTCATGCGGGGGTGGGTATGTGAGGAGGGCGAAAGTCCCATGAACGAACGACTCCCCAGCTTAAATTTGTATGCTTTGTGATACAGTGGTGGTTTAAAGATGATGGGGTTGAAAGGGAGGGGTATGAGGGCTGGATGGGGTGGTGGTCTGAGGGGAGAGATTTTTAAAGGAGGGGAGTGAACAGTAGAGGGGGGGTGTAACCCCTCTCCGTAAACCATCAACTACGCCCCTGTTAAAATCCAGAAACCTTATACGAGTCGAAAAATTTTTTTGCCGGGATTAGGTTGACGTTTTTCAGAGTGATTGCATAACCTTTCTATATGAGAAAGGCAAAAATGTGCCAAAATCCAAAAAAGTGAACTGTCGTCAAATTTTTTTTTCCAGTTTGCATCAAATCTCGACGTTTCATGCACCTTGAACACATTTAGCATCAAAAATAAAAATTCTGTTTTTAATTTTTCCTATAGTTTGGCCCATAAAATTGAAATACAAACGAATTATTGCTAATGTCCCGTAATAACATATATAAATTATTCAATCAACGCATTGTGTATTTTCCTAAAGGGGTTATGTTGTGCTGAGTCAAAAAATTCGAAAAACAAATTTTTGAATGGATTTGCAGTTCATAATCTCAATAGCTTGCTTGTATCTTGCTACGTCTAAAGTGCATGCGTGCATAGTTCAAACTTTACTTCGATATCGACTTTTTCTAAAAATGACTTCTCGGTAGTATCTTTGATCTGAATTATTATCCCTAATACAAATACCAAAGAACAAATAAAAAACTCTCACAACCCGCTAGGAAAAATTATTATCATTACTGGAATTTTCTTTTCACGAAACTTTTCGTTAACCTTCCTTTTCAAATACTTTATAATTTACGTAATCTTATTAGGAACAGTTGTTTAAGAAGCTTTCGTAATATTATGTAGGAAAAGCTGAAAATTTATGAATTTTCTCTATCTGCAACATTTAAACCCTTCACTATACCAATTAATTTAGGATACCCTTTTAACATAAATTATCGCACGAATGGGAATAGGTTCGCCGAATTTTAGAAGAAGTCGATAAAATAACCCCTTGAAAATTACCTAAAAATTGGTGTAGTTCGATGCAATTGAAAGAAAATATCTTCGGAAAATGGGATGTACCTATTACTGTGAATAATAAATACAGTAAAGACCCGTTTTTATCATCTCCATGGTGTATTTTAGGCTGACAAAATGAGGACATTGACTAAATCGCGACATTTTTTTTCTTCATAATAAACTGAAGCTGTTAAAATATTCTTTCCTTCCCTTGATGTAGTCTAATAACTATTTCTGATTATTTAATGAAGTCTTCTAGCGCAAACATTTAAAAAAATGGTTTTTTTTATTTTTGCCTATTTGCATCTTTAAGATAAGGAAAACATGGTCAAGAAAGGATTTACTCAAATACAGCCTTGTTCGTCTGCAAGAGCCCATCAAACATATTTTCATATGAGGCAAATAAATTTGGGGGCTGATCAAATCGGGTCTTCAATGTATTTGTATTTTATTATATAAAAGTAAACGGCTTAACCGATTGCCGTCAAAATTTATACATAGCAGGCAGTTGTTCTGGAGCGTGTTTGTGTGCTATTGGTTGGAGATTATCTGTCCGCCAGACGGCGCCTTGGAACAAATTGTGTTTCCTCCTATTTCGTTGAACGTAGCAGCAACGCGCGATGGGTATTAGCTAGTGTATTATAATAGATAGGCAGTATTCGAAGAAGTTTCTTGTGGACGAGTGTAGAACGACTTTGTTTCTACTTACTTGGACTCAGCAGCGTAGAAATTCAATTTGGTGGCGATTTGGTGAAAATCTAACTTACTGTCCAAATGCCAAAATTACGAAACCGCCATCTTTGAAGTTTTAATTATGGAGAATCAGTTTTTCAAAAAATTGTAACAGAGTTCCTGTCTTTAGCGAATTTCTTAAGACTTTCATTTAAAACAACTGCCTACAGAATACTATACGTATATGGAGTATATCGAGTTATAAAATAATATTAACGAAGTGTTCCTCAATCTAGATTTTTCTAAAATAACTTTCTGTTGTCAGCTTCACACACTCAAGCTTTGGATAAAATGTAACTTTTATCGTTTATAAACAATAGAAGAGATTTATCATAAACAGTTAAATCATAATAATTTACCATAGGATCTGCTGATTAAACTATATAGTTGAATTATATTTTGGTTGTTTTTGTATAGCTTTCAAATGGTTTACAATATCGCCTTGATGTCAATGGGAAAAATATAGGAAATGTTATGGGCCTTGCGAAAAACTAATTGTTGTTGATGATGAATAACTCCTGAAAAGGTCGTAATAAAACAAAATAATTGTGTTGTTAAAACAAAACTTAAAATCTGGAGAACTACCACATTTCAGAAAAAAAATTTATAAGCACTTTGATTTAAAATGGCGTTTAGAATCATATTCAAAAATAAAATTGTACTTTTGACTGCAAATAGTATGAATTATAAAAATTTGTCAAAAGTTGTTGTTAGGAAAACTTTTTTACTAAAAGCTTCTCCATGATCCAAATACACTGAAAAAGCTTCTTATATGTCTTTAAAACGATAAACATTAGACTTTTGACAATTTATGATGGGGTAACGCGAATAACTTTTGAAAAGGGCATAATTACATGAATTAATTGTTTTTGTTGGAGAATAATCCCAAATATCTCGAAAACTGTCGCATTTTGGAAGATATTTGTTAAATGCATTTTGATTTAAAGCGATACTTAGAATTATATTCTGTAATAAAATTAAAGCTTTGTATGTCAATTAGTATGAAATTTAAAAACATGTATAAAGTTACTGTTAGAAAAACTTTTTTGCTGATAATTCCTCCATCATGAAAACACATTCAAAATGTTTCCTTTCCCTTTATATTTTTTTTTTTGACAAAATATAAAAAATTAGACAAAATGAGTTTATTTGTAATTTAAATTTTTATCATAAATTTTTGTTTTTGTGAAAAATGACAACATTTTTTTCAGTGTATATTTTTTCGTGCAGAAGTATTCATTACCTGTAACTCGTTCTCAGATAGTTGTACTGTATAAAATAGTGTAATCGAACGAAAAAATTGAAATCATTGCGCGTAGAAACGTTTATGCCCTTTTAAAAAATTATGCTTGAGTCAAAATAATCTAGTCTTCCATGCCGGTTGAACCTGTGAAGTTTTATCGGAATCTAAGATGGTCGGTCACGATTTTAGAGATTTTCGGACGGACCTTCGTGGAATTCCTCATAAGTAATTTTGTTCCCTACCTACTAGAGATGGTCGGGTTCGGGTTTTTAGACCCGAAACCCGGACCCGACCCGAACCCGACGGGTTTCGGGTCGGGTTCGGGTTCTATAAATTGAAGCTTTTCGGGTTCGGGTCGGGTTCCGGGTATTCAAATTTGAAATTCTCGGGCTCGGGTCGGGTCCGGGTTTTTAAAATTTTGAACTTTCGGGCTCGGGTCGGGTTCGGGTTTTTCAAATTAGAAATTGTCGGGGTCGGGTCGGGTTCGGATTTTGAACAAAAGAATGAATTATTTTATGTTTTAAAAGAACATTCATGAGAGAGCATTCAACAATACGTGTTTCACATCTAAAATCTCTTTGCGGTTTTTTTTCATGATAATTAGTAATAAATCAAGTCAACAGGAATTTATCGGAAAATATTGGTTCAACTTTCTGTTTTAAAATATTAATTTCGACAGGTACTTTAAAACCGATACGTAGGCCGCGGTCAGGGTAAACGCGTAAAACTCAGCTAAAGCGTACAGCAAATAGTAGGGGTGACTGAGAACACTTGATCCCCTTTTTTATTTTTCAATCCTACTCCGTAGAATGATACAAAAACTATGTATATGTATGTAGACTGAAAGACTGAAAGACTGAAAGACTGAAAGACTGAAAGACTGAAAGACTGAAAGACTGAAAGACTGAAAGACTGAAAGACTGAAAGACTGAAAGACTGAAAGACTGAAAGACTGAAAGACTGAAAGACTGAAAGACTGAAAGACTGAAAGACTGAAAGACTGAAAGACTGAAAGCCTGAAAGACTGAAAGACTGAAAGACTGAAAGACTGAAAGACTGAAAGACTGAAAGACTGAAAGACTGAAAGACTGAAAGACTGAAAGACTGAAAGACTGAAAGACTGAAAGACTGAAAGACTGAAAGACTGAAAGACTGAAAGACTGAAAGACTGAAAGACTGAAAGACTGAAAGACTGAAAGACTGAAAGACTGAAAGACTGAAAGACTGAAAGACTGAAAGACTGAAAGACTGAAAGACTGAAAGACTGAAAGACTGAAAGACTGAAAGACTGAAAGACTGAAAGACTGAAAGACTGAAAGACTGAAAGACTGAAAGACTGAAAGACTGAAAGACTGAAAGACTGAAAGACTGAAAGACTGAAAGACTGAAAGACTGAACGACTGAACGACTGAACGACTGAAAGACTGAAAGACTGAAAGACTGAAAGACTGAAAGACTGAAAGACTGAAAGACTGAAAGACTGAAAGACTGAAAGACTGAAAGACTGAAAGACTGAAAGACTGAAAGACTGAAAGACTGAAAGACTGAAAGACTGAAAGACTGAAAGACTGAAAGATTGAAAGACTGAAAGACTGAAAGACTGAAAGACTGAAAGATTGAAAGACTGAAAGACTGAAAGACTGAAAGACTGAAAGACTGAAAGACTGAAAGACTGAAAGACTGAAAGACTGGAGACTGAAAGACTGGAAGACTGAAAGACTGAAAGACTGAAAGACTGAAAGACTGAAAGACTGAAAGACTGAAAGACTGAAAGACTGAAAGACTGAAAGACTGAAAGACTGAAAGACTGAAAGACTGAAAGACTGAAAGACTGAAAGACTGAAAGACTGAAAGACTGAAAGACTGAAAGACTGAAAGACTGAAAGACTGAAAGACTGAAAGACTGAAAGACTGAAAGACTGAAAGACTGAAAGACTGAAAGACTGAAAGACTGAAAGACTGAAAGACTGAAAGACTGAAAGACTGAAAGACTGAAAGACTGAAAGACTGAAAGACTGAAAGACTGAAAGACTGAAAGACTGAAAGACTGAAAGACTGAAAGACTGAAAGACTGAAAGACTGAAAGACTGAAAGACTGAAAGACTGAAAGACTGAAAGACTGAAAGACTGAAAGACTGAAAGACTGAAAGACTGAAAGACTGAAAGACTGAAAGACTGAAAGACTGAAAGACTGAAAGACTGAAAGACTGAAAGACTGAAAGACTGAAAGACTGAAAGACTGAAAGACTGGAGACTGAAAGACTGGAGACTGGAGACTGAAAGACTGGAAGACTGAAAGACTGAAAGACTGAAAAACTGAAAGACTGGAAGACTAAAATACTGGAAAACTACAAGACTGGAAAACTGGAATACTGGAAAACTGAAAAAGTGGAAAACTAGAAAACTGAAATAATGCAAGACTGGAAGACTCCAAGACTGCAGTTCAGTTTTCTAAAATTTCTTTTATGTCTGATGGAGCAGCTACACAATACAAAAATAAAAAAGTTCGCAAGCTTGTGTAGATTCCAGTCAAAGTATGAATTAAGGGCAGAATAGCATTTGCAACGTTCCA
This sequence comes from Topomyia yanbarensis, assembly GCF_030247195.1. Classification (NCBI taxonomy): domain Eukaryota; kingdom Metazoa; phylum Arthropoda; class Insecta; order Diptera; family Culicidae; genus Topomyia; species Topomyia yanbarensis. The sequence goes on along the minus strand of NW_026683880.1, from coordinate 115,987 downwards.
TGGAAAAGGACCCTGTGATGCTATTGGTGGCACTCTCAAGCGAATGGCAAATAGAGCCAGTCTTGCTCGCGACTATGGAAATACCATAACAACTCCCCGAGAGTTACATAACTGGATAGTTGAGCGAACTGATAAAAATATCACAAAATTAAATTTCTGCTACGGATATGAACAGTACAACAAAATGTCAGAAGAACTCGAAGAACTGTATAATAACGCAAAAACAATATCTGGAACTCAGAAATTCCACAGTTTTGTGCCTATTCCTGGTGGCAAAGTAGAGGCGAAAAGATATTCTAATTCAGAACATAAACCAAAAAATATTTCCCTCGTATAGAAATAATACAAAATAGCATTCATGAAAATATAAAATTAAATGAATGATTATTTATGTAAAATTCAATACATAATGTTGTGGTGAATGGTGATTATTTCTTTCCCTGATCCTTCCTCAGAACTAAACAATAAGATAAAGAAGTAATAATGGAATATTTGTTTAATGACATAAACTCTTTTCAATTTGCCATTGGATTCTTGATTAATAAAAATATACTTAGTTGCTGAATTATACAATATCTTCTCACAAACTGAGTTTTGTTGGATTCTGAGATGATTATGGCTATCATTGGTTTAGTTTTCTATAAAAAAAACCGATTTAATCCACCTAGCAGTGAGATGAAACATTTCTTACACATATCACTGTTGGATCATTCATTAGTTTGCAGAACTCATGCGAAGTAGTAAATCAAAATTATAAAATACACGAATCAAATTATATTAGCTTAATTAATGAAAATTTAGACTATATTTTTAAATAAGTATAATATTAATAGAATAAATTGACTAAAACTAACAAATTGAATGAAATAAATAAATGGAATGACTGAACCTGAAATTAATAAAATTAAAGATATGAACAAAATGAATCAAATGAATGAAATGAATCAAATGAATCAAATGAATTAAATGAATCAAATGAATCAAATGAATCAAATGAATCAAATGAATCGAATGAATCAAATGAATCAAATGAATCAAATGAATCAAATGAATCAAATGAATCAAATGAATCAAATGAATCAAATGAATCAAATGAATCAAATGAATCAAATGAATCAAATGAATCAAATGAATCAAATGAATCAAATGAATCAAATGAATCAAATGAATCAAATGAGTCAAATGAATCAAATGAATCAAATGAATCAAATGAATCAAATGAATCAAATGAATCAAATGAATCAAATGAATCAAATGAATCAAATGAATCAAATGAATCAAATGAATCAAATGAATCAAATGAATCAAATGAATCAAATGAATCAAATGAATCAAATGAATCAAATAAATCAAATGAATCAAATGAATCAAGTGAAGCAAATGAATCAAATGAATTAAATGAATCAATTTAATTTAAGGGTTCAAATGAATTAAATGAATGGAATGAACAAAGAAAATAAAATGAATAAAAAATAAATTAAATGAATAAATCAAATAAACAAAATGAAGTGAATTGACAAAATGAATAAAAAAGAAGAAAATGCATTGATTGAAATGATAAATTAATCGATATTGTAAGGTTATAAATTAATAGAAAAAATAAATTGTGTCAAAAGAATTATTTGGATGAAATGAATAAAACTGAAAAAAATAGTCAGGGTAATAAAATGTTCTTCATTTCAAACAAAATGTATGAACTGGAAAAATGAATAGAATACATTGAATGAAAACAGTGAATAAAATAAGTGAAATGAATGATATGACTAAAATGCACGAAATGAATAAACTGATCAGAGTGAATCTAAATGATGAAACGAATAAAGTAGATTAAATGAACGCAGGTGAACAAAATTAATAATAAGATGCTGAATGAAACAATTAATTAAAATGCAATGATCATTTAATGTTAAAAAACATTTTTGAATATAATAATCCAGATTGTACGAATTTGAGAACCATTGCATCAGAAAGTTATGAAATGATTTTGAAAATTTTATCTTCCGAGAAAAGGCTAATTAATATACAATGGGATTTCAAGGGCTGCTATCCTTTTTTTTGTTTTAGTCTTTTCGTTTTCACGCTTCTTTACTTGACAGCGTCGTTTTAAGATTATTTAGTGTTTCAACATTATTGATGGACCTTAATTAGTGATCAGGAACCTGGAACGTTCAATTTGCTTTGGAATTCAAAGTTTACTTTTTGGTCACATATTCCCGAAAAAAAATCGTGCAGAATAGAATTTGCTGGTTCAGTAATTTAACGCGCCATTGATTAAAGTGAGACAAGGTCACATGACACATTCTTTCGTGACGTTTACAACGATTTGACGAATCTTCATTCGCCAAATATGTCATAACTTTATCAAATGAACACCTACATCAAAACTTATTACATATTCGGAGAGTAGACAAAATGTCATGAAAGCCCTTAGAACAGAGAGCAAAAGATGGAGAATGCGATTCGTAAAAGAGACAAGTAGATATTTTCATTTGAATTAAAATAAATAATGTGAAGTGTCTAGGCTACGTCGATAGCATAAAAAGGCTAATTATCTTTCCAGTCATCCTTAGCTTGCATATTGTTTCGTTCGGAATTCTCGTTCAGGAAATATGGATAAATAAGCCCTGTACAATCCAATATTGTGAAAAAGAAATGGTTCAAACTGTCAGGATGGCAAAAATGTAGTCAGATCAACTATCTGTCCAATGCATAAACTCTGATTGTAATCCTCGCTAATTTACTTGTACAATATGGAAAAATCGAACGAAACGTGTGCTGAATTATCCAATGCCTCACTACTAATTGTGACTTCCATTGAAACTTCAATTGAAGTGTACTCAGTATAGAGCAGATATGGACGACGATAAGTTAGAAGACACCTTGTACTTGCATCCCCCATTGAGAGTGGGGACTTTGGGAGACTTCTTTTCCCAGATCTAATTCGTGGATATTTTTGGGCTTTGATCCGTTATTTTTCATGAAAGTTCATACCAATACAATGTATATGCATTTTCAATATCATCACAAAAAGGTGTTCTTAGTTTTCACATGACATATTTGAGCATATGTTTTATTCAAAATTCAATAGAGATACGAAGAGTTGAAATATCGCACGTGTCCCACCTCCCAGTTAAGCCACATATTTTTCTGAGAAAGCCATGAATTTCCTTTATTATAGTGTTTATACAAGCTTTGAATAGAGCTGATTTAAATTTAAGTTGATGTAATTTTCGATGGTCACCTGTCTACCCATAGTGCAACGTTTCGAAATACCAATTTCACCTTGAAAATAGTTATAGTTTTCCCATAAGACAAATATTTTGCAAATTTTCTCGGACTACAAATATTTTATTTGACATGTAGGATGTATTATTAACCTTGTTTCCGCGAGTCTCTTGTACACTAAAATACAAAGAAAATAATAGGGTAACAGATAAAAAATAGTTTTGTTTTCTCAAACCTTCACAATTACATCGCACACATGAAATTAGCTTGAATATTAATAAAGATTAGCAGAGAATCTTATCACACAACTTAGAAATGGATAGAGAAATAGCAAGATAGATGTGAGTCGTGACAGTTGCCACCAACATGAAGAAAGAGAGAGAGAGAGAGAGAGAGAGAGAGAGAGCGAGAGAGGTAGACAGAGAGATAGAGATAGAGAGGGAGAGAAAGAGAGAGTGCGATAGAGATGGGGAAGGCATGTGAGGAATGGCAAATGATGGTTCATGCCGAGACCTTATTTTTATAGGTATATTATGCGATATATTGATTCCTTACATCCTTCTTATAAATAATGTAAGTAGTAATTTTTGCGCCATAACCAATATACTCTAAATTTTGCAAAGAGCTAATTTTTTGCTAGTTTTGGGATTCAAAAATACAGTTTATTTCAGTGATGCCACGAGTATAATAGTATGAGAAGTCTTTTATCTCACTACTAGGCGAATTACTTGATGATATGTATAGTTATATACCATCCAATATTTACTTCACGATTGAACGCATCGCCTAATCCAAGGGATAAATACATGAACTCTAGAAAAAAAATCACTATGAACGCATTATTTTGTTTTTGAAGTGAACTTACATATTGATTTTTGAGAAATAGTTCAATTATTATATAGGTAATTCACAAAATGTTTTCAAAATCAAATTCCTTGAATCACGTAGATGTGTGTTTTCATACCCCGATATTCAAAATCGGTTTAGTTTTGCCCCTAAAACACCAGTAAAGCAATACTCTATATGAAACGGTCTCCTTTTTAATTAGTGAAAATTGGTAAGCGAGGAATAGAAATACAAAATGTTTAATATCTCCATCGCTCGTGAACGGATTTTGACAATGTATAGCTTGATAAAAAGGTATTTTTACAAGGTTTCTAATTATGCGCAGGTTGTGGGACCACGTTGCTTTGTTTGAAAGTTATTCATTAAAAACCTGCAATGTTTTGACAAAATTACCTATATCTCGGAAAGTAAACAACATATCGAAAAACAAAAATAATAGTGTCAAATGGGCACGTTAGGCCTTTCATTTGAAAATAGTTTCATTAAGATCGGTTCAGCAATTGCTGAGATAATTACATGACATTTTGTACATACATACATACACACATACACACACATACAGACATTGACTCAATTTGTCGAGCTGAGTCGATTGGTATATGAGACTCGGCCCTCGGCTCCTCGGCCTCGGAAAAAGTTTTCAAAGTTTGAGCGAATCCTATACATTTCTTTTGTAAGAAATGTAAAACACTGAAAAAAAATCAGTTTGGACAAGGAAAAACGTTTTTTAAATAACTTTTTTTCCTTGAAAGTGCCCAACTTGAATTTTTGATGGTACGTAGGGAACATAATTACCTATCTTGGAACAAAATTTAATCCAAATCAAAGATTTTTTTTTGCAAATCTATTTTAAATTTTTAAAATCGATTTTTTAGTGTAGGAGTGGATAAAGAATTTGTTCAATATTTTTATTCAAAAATTTGACAAATTTTGTGAAAATCACTCCTACAACATGTTTTTGAAAAATTTGAAAAAATGATAAAAAAGATGGGTGGGTAATGTAAGAGACATAACCGGAGTGAAGTAGAATACACTTTAGACCGGTAAATTCTGCTCTGGAATAAGCAATTTCTATGCGATTTTGTCGACTTTAGCACATTCATAGTTTATTTGGAGTATTTTTGGAATTATCAATTATCGTAAGTCCACCGGAGGAAAGGCTCCCCGCAAGCAGTTGGCAACAACCCCCTGGCAACCCTATACCATCATATGGAGTTTGACAGCGACCGACATATATGGGGCGTTATAGCTATAAAGCCCCAAACAAAGAATTATGTTCGGCACTATGCTCGATATTCAAGCATTCCACACGACGTTTTGCATCTTGTGGGATGATTTAATAATTTAATTTAATCGACATTTTGTAACTAAATACAGCTTCTAATCATTCGGTTCAAAATCAATGTTTTGCCTTTCATGGCAGTGATGCTGGCTGTACAGAGACGTCGTCCTTGACAGGGGGCTGGTTGGCAACGAAGGCCGTGTAAAAGTGCCCCAGTCACCGTTGGCGTTAAGAGCCTCATCGCTACCGAACAGAAACAGTCGCCCTGCGAAAAATTCACAGCTATCAGAAATCGAGCGGGCCTAAATTGTGACCCAAAATAAACCACAAACCAACAAGTTGTTTTCAGAACCAGCCAATTATAAAGTATTATTATTATAAATGAAATTTTCCATTGCCTTACAACCTCCCTCTCCCTTTCCTCCCGGCTTGAATAACTATCAATCTTGATGATGCTGTGCGGCGTGGGCACTAGTTTTTATTATGGTGGAAAATTTAGGTTTGCTCGTTTTTCCCAAAAGTTTTTTAGCTGTGCTGTTTTCAAAGAAGTTATAGTTGAATTCAAAATAAAATAGTTTATTTCTATTGTCAGAGATGGACCTTCCAACGAAAACTAGTCTTGCTCGCTTGGAATCGAATTGTATGGACCAACCCCTGCTTTCACAAAATCTGTTATTTTCAGTAATTGAACATTCTACATTTTTGTAAATTGAATCATTACACTAACCTGTCTACAAATCACACAAATATTTTGTGCCATTCTACTTGAAAGCGACGATATTGTTCACAAGTGGCTCACTTACCATCCAACGCTCTTGGCAAGCCACTTTCTGATGCTTGTAATAAAATTTCAATTCGATTCTTTGTCGATAAATTGATGGCCCTGAAAAGGGCCTTTTCTTTGGGCAGTGTTCGAAATTTACTTGGTGCTGGTGTATATGGTAACAGTTTTGGTGCCATCGAAGACGGCGTGCTTGGCCAACTCTTCTGACAGCAGCACGCGGACTGCGGTTTGAATTTTGCGGGAGATGCTGCAAACGAACTGCTGTATGCTGATGCTGGAAACGAACTGATCGTGAGCAACAGCATGCTGAGTTTTTATACCTGACTACAGCACAATGTAAGCTCGTCCTTTTTTGTGTTGTCCTCAATATGTGTTCTTCGTAGCTCCACCCCTTTGTTGGTCGACCACATATTTTTGATAAAGAACAAAATTGAAATTGTGTTTCCAATACGGAGGTTATCGAACACTCAGGGTAAAAAGAGTAATGTAATACGGCACTTTGGTAAAATGTTTGAGAATTGAAACCGTTTTTGAATGCGCCTAGTAAACACGAAACTGTAAACAAACAGACAAATGATAACTTTTTATTTTGTGTCATTCTACGTGAAATCTACGATATTGTTCACAAGTAGCTCACTTGCCATCGAACGCTCTTGGCAAGCTACTTTCGGATGCTTGTAATAACAAAATTTCAATTCGATTCTTTGTTGATAAATGGCCCGTACCAAACATACCGCTCGTAAGTCCACCGGAGGAAAGCCTCCCCGCAAGCAGTAAGCAACGAAGGCCGCGTAAAAGTGCCCCAGTCACGGTTGGCGTTAGGAAGCCTCATCACTACTGAACAGAAACTGTCGCCCTGCGAGAAATTCACAGCTATCAGCAATCGAGCAGGCCTAAATTGTGACCCAATATAAACCACAAACCAACAAGTTCTTTTCAGGACCAGCCAATTATATTCCAGTAAGATATAAATGAAATTTTCGTTTTCCATTGCCTTACAACCTCTTTCCTCCCGGCTTGAATTACTATCAATCTTGATGATGCAGTGCGGCTGGGCACAGGCAGTTTCCATTATAGTAGAAAATTTAGGTTTGCGCGTTTTTCCCAAAAGTTTTTTAGCTGTGCTGTTTTCAAGGAAGTTGTAGTTGAATTCAATATAAAATAGTTTACTTCTATTGTCAGAGGTGGACCTTCCAACGAAAACTAGTCTGGCTCGCTTGGAATCGAATTGTACGGACCAACCACTGCTTTCACAAAATCCGTTATTTCAGTAATTGTACATTCTACAGAATTAGTCACAACTATTTCCAATCAGCGCAAAAATCGAAGGTTTTCATTCAATACAACAGCAGATTTTCACGTTTGAAAAAACAGGCAGCATTCTGGCCGAAAATTTTGAAACGGAGCACCTATATCGAAACGTTAGAAAACGTTCGATTTTTGTAAATTGAATCATTACACTAAAATGTCTATAAATCACAAATAACTTTTGATTTTGTGCCATTCTCGTGAAAGCGACGGTATTGTTCACAAGTGGCTCACTTACCATCCAACGCTCTTGACAAGCTGATGCTTGTAATAACAAAACTTCAATTTCATTCTTTGTCGATAAATTGATGGCCCTGAAAAGGGCCTTTTCTTTGGGCAGTGTTCGAAATTTACTTGGTGCTGGTGTATATGGTAACAGTTTTGGTGCCATCGAAGACGGCGTGCTTGGCCAACTCTTTTAACAGCAGCAAACGGACGGCGGTTTGAATTTTGCGGGAGATGCTGCAAACGAACTGCTGCATGCTGATGCTGGAAACGAACTGAGCGTGAGCAACAGCATGCTGAGTTTTTATACCTGACTACAGCACAATGTAAGCTCGTCCTTTTTTGTGTTGTCCTCAATATGTGTTCGTCGTAGCTCCACCCCTTTGTTGGTCGACGACATATTTTTGATAAAGAACAAAATTGAAATTGTGTTTCCACTACGGAGATTATCGAACACTCAGGGTAAAGAGAGTAATGTAATACGGCACCTTGGTAAAATGTTTGAGAATTGGAACCTTTTTTGAATGCGCCTAGTAAAAATGTTTTCCACTTCACTCCAGTTTGTTTGCAATTTGCAATTTACGTACTGAAATAAATCATAATTTAGGGTTTAACCCAAATTGCTCTCCAGGGAGAAACAGTCCATGAAACAGAAAATGCAAACTTATTCTTTGAAATGGTTTTGGTGGCCATGAAAAGGGCCTTTTTATAATGATACAAGTGAGTTCTACCTTTTCAACTTCCAAATCCATACAAAGTGCGTCCCTGCCGCTTCAGAGTATAGACGACATTCATTGCGGTTTTGCGCTTGGCGTGTTCAGTGTAGGTCAAGGCATCTCGGATGACATTTTTCTGCACACCATCAGCATTCGTAGATTAAATTGGAGATGCATTTTACACCACCACGACGAGCCAGACGCCGAATTTGGTGATTCCCTGGATTTTATCACGAAGAACCTTGCGATGACGCTTGGTACGGGAACGCAAATATGATACCGCTCATTGTACCGTCCGGACGAGCATGTTGCTCGTGTGGTAAGCGAGCACCCACTGATACAAAACAAGCTCGCGTGTCCTGTATATATAACATTCCCGTATGTAATGAAACGCTTACATGCTCCTTTTTGACGGCTCTGCGTGGGATATGCTGGCAAATTGCGCATTTTCCTCGCTGTTTCCGAAGGATTTTCTGAAAATCCTTGTTTTGGTTTATTTATAGTAGTCGCAGTAATTCCGAAATTTAATACGAAATACGTGCACAAATTTCCGATCAGATAGTGCAAAAATATTGCGATTTCGTCCAGTAGAACGGAAGATATTCGCATTTCAAACCTGGGAAAATTTCTCAACTGAAATTTTTGAAACGGGACCCCATATTGAAACGTTAGAAGTATTCTACTTCAAAATAGTTTGACCCTTTTCAAAAGACAGTATAGATCATTTTTGAAAAAAAACAAGCTATGCAAGGACAAAGTCTTCATGTACAGAAAGTTTCATTAAAATCTGAGAGGGTGCTGCAACACCTCGCTCAGCACCTTCATTCGCTACTTGAAGATTTTTAATAGCTTCTCCAATTTTTGAATAGTTTTTTGAATTATCCCATTAATCTTTGAGAGGGTTCTGAACGACTGCAAATCAAAGTGCTGATTACGAATCCGGGAATTATCACTTGGAACTTTGTTCCTAAGTGCCATCACATTCGCTTTTTCATCTATTGTTACTATTGTTATTTAGTTATATTTTGAACGTATCAATCGCTCAGGTATTAACACCATAATTAACTCTAATATTAAACGGAAAAATCAGTGATCGATTGATTGAGTCTTGCGGTTTTTCGAATGAAACTTGCGTAAAACCCTTAAAAAAATCACGAACTTAGCAAAAGTATACTTAACTCAACTTTGCATATAACCACTTAAACATTGGAAGTCTTGGATACGTTCCCACCATACGAAGCCACAGCGGATTTGAACGATGACGGATGTTCAATGAACATTGTTCATGAACCTTCTAATTTAAAAAAAAGAATTTCATCAATATCTTACTTTGAGCATTTTTATTGGAAAATCTTTTATTGTTACATATTTCGAATATTCCATAAAATACGTTGTCTACAAAACATATTCTTTCAATGCCAGCAGTAGGTAAACTTTATTTGATGATCGCTAAAAAATTAACCAAACAGCGTGTTCAGCAAATTGCCGAGCAAGGAGTTAACATGCGAGGCCACGTTAGCTGTCGCCGCGTTCAGATTTGCAGTAGCATTGCCCAGTTTGTAAATCAGATCCAATGAAGCGCTATTTCCAGCAACCAGAACTTGCGTGAGATTACCGTTCAAGTAACCAAGGGCTGTCAATAGCTGAGAGGTTCGAGTGTTCAGCGTTGTGGTCAAACCGGTAGAGAATTGAGTCAATCCATTGCCAACAATGCTGGTCAGAGCAGCCAAAGCGTTTTGAAGGGCAGTACGGGCATTAGCTAATCCTGTGGACAATGGTGTGTTGGCGTTCGAGATTCCACCGGAAAGAGCGGCGGTAATTTGACTGAGCAAACTGTTGATTGTGCTAGTTAGAGTAGTTATTTCGTTTTGTAGAAAGCTCAGAACATTACTGACGCCTGTGGTAATGTCCGAAAGTATGGTCTGTAGAATGGAAGTTGGAGCTGCGAAAGTTACCTGGAAATATTGAGAAAGACAAAAATAAAAAAAATTTACTTATAAGGTTAAAATTGAATCCATTTTGCAACTCACAGCCACCAGGCACATGCCAAGTCCGATGATCAACAAGGATTTCATTTTGTTTGAAATATACTACTGCTTCGGATACAAAAATGAAACTGGATGATGGTTCGCAGAATGGGGTTTTTATATTGAACATAAATTGCTAAACTTGCGCTGGAAAATTTTTGCCAACCTCATTACAATTTTGGCAGACTTCCCCAGACAGTATTTGTACAGATGATTCCTAAACGACGATTCCAGAAGAAAGCTGGTTTTGGTTCTCCGCACAATAAGATCGATTATTATGGCTTATTGAATCTTCAAAGTAATAATATTGTCTCACGCTCCTTTGAGTCACCGGCGCTTAATACGTAATACGCTTGTGTAATACGTAATACGCAGTTTTCGGTTAATAACACTAGTTTACAAGAAAAATGAAGCTTCAAGAAAAAGTATTTTTTAGACTAATTTTGGGTCGCTAAACACGAAAACAATATTCATTTTTTTGTTCAAAGAAGCGATTTTGTGATTTTCTCAAAAAACTCGTTTTTGAGCACTTTTTGTAGTTTTTAGTCAATATTTCGTGTCAAAATCGTCCAATTAATATAGTCAATATGCAGATTGAAAGGTGCCAAAATGCCCTTTCCAAAAACATATAATATGTGTCGATCATATGTAAAATTTTTAGTGCTGCAAGCGTCCAAAGTTTAAAAAAGTGAATTTTTGACCATTTTTAAAAGTTACTCATTTTTAATTGATTTTTTTTACAGAAGAACAAATCTTTTTTCAGACCTTTTAGAATCTAAGATGACAGATAATATGTTTACGTTAATTTTAAGTGATATTCACTAACATCGGATGAAAAATGTTGATGCTATGGCACATTGAGCGAAATGAAAATTTTATGATTTTAGCAGTCCCTGCCCTGGTGCGGCGTAGACTGCCCAGAAAAATAATGAATTTTTGAAAACTCAATCGGCCCACCCCTGCTTCGATTACTAGTGCCACCAGGAGTACTTGCACCAAATTTGAAGCAAATCGGACAAGTCTAGCTACCGGACCAACGCTCCTGAAGTTTGTATGGGATTTTTCGACAATTTACACGGAGAAAACCCACTAACTCGCATTTTTGCCGCTAAATAGCACTGTATGCATCGTATTATCACTGTAAGTAAAAATAAGAAAGATAATTTAATTGTCTACAACTTTGTCGAAGACTGCTTGTCAATTCGGCTTTGTTAAAAGAAGTTATTAAACTTTTAACGAAGTGATGTCTGAGTCAGTTTTCTATGGGGCCTAGTTGTGCTTGGTTGTGTGTCAGTACTCGATTCCCACGAACTATTCATTTTTGTGAAATAACCGTTTGATTTAGCTTATTAGTATGTTCAGAAGAATTGTAATAAATAATACGAGTCATGTTTTAGTTGGAAAATTTTAGTTCCAACTATGACCGCATAGAGGGCGCCAACACTAACTTTTCAAAGAAGAGAGATAGAATATCGAAATGTTCGGAAGAATTATTGAAAAATGCCTGCTCTATAACTTTGTAGAAGACACCTAATATCTATCTCTTTCCGTTGAAGAGTTAGTGTTGGCGCCCTCTATGCAGTACAATTTGGTACTAAAATTTTCTAGCCAAAACATGACTTGTATTATTTACTACAACTCTTCTGAACATACTATTGAGCTAAATCAAACGGTTATTTCACAAAAATGTTTAGTTCGTGGGAATCGAGTACTGATACACAACCATGCACTGCTAGGCCCCATAGAAAACTGACTCGGACATCACTTCGTTAAAAGTTTAATAACTTCTTTTAACAAAGCCGGATTAGCTAGTAGTCTTTGACAAAGTTGTAGACAATTAAATTATCTTTCTTATTTTCACTTACAGTGATAATACGATGCATACAGTGCCATCTGGCGGCAAAAATGCGAGTTAGTGGGTTTTCTCCATGTAAATTGTCGAAAAATCTCATACAAACTTCAGGAACGTTGGTCCGGTAGCTAGACTTGTCAGATTCGCTTCAAATTTGAAACAAATACTCCTTGTGGGACTAGGAATCGACTCAGGAGTGGGCCGATAGGGGTCATTTTTTCCTGTCACTCTAGTGCGGCGGTTTAGAGGGTGTCGCACTGGTCTCATAAACCAGTCATCAAATATTCGAGTCCCTATCGGGACTCAGTGGGATTGTAGCACTTTAATAGAAATCTCTATTTTAATTATCCATTACCCGTGAATTAAAGATGCGAATTTTCATTTTCAAATACCAACTTTCAGTTCAATTCACCGCAACCATGCTTCAAATAACATGTCAAAACCGTACGTCTTCATTTCAAATTGATGGTTTTTCATTCACCAACCAAAGCTGTCATCTGCCCTGTAGAGGCCAGTTCAGTGGCGTAACTGTGGGAGGTGGGGAGAGTGAGAGGCTAACCCCCCCCCCCCCTTAGGCCAAAATTAATTAAATTGAAAAAAAAAGTTGGTTACGACCAATTTAATTTATAAAAATATTTAATATTTAAATAATAATTTTGGAAGTGTATTATCCGATCATTACATTGAGAAGTTGTTTCAAATACCATTGGGACTTTTGGTAAATTGTGGGGATGGAATCTTGTAACTGATCTCTTAGTGCGGATCTTATAGTTGACAAATCATGATCTGCATGAAAACATCCGCGTAGAAACTGATGAAAAGTGGCGTTTTCTGTTGGCCTCTAGTAGGTCACGATAAGTTTTTACGAGCATTTGATTTTCTTTTGTACTATCAATTATTTGAAGCAAAAATATATAAAATTGGGGGGAGGGGAGTATTATCTATCTTGGTATACCTACTAGGTGAAGGTGATTGGGATGAAAGAGGGGTGTGTGGATGAGTCGGGGGCTTGATGAGGAGTGGGGGTATTTGATGGGAGGGGACTTTGTGTGGGGGAGTAACCCCTCACCGCATACCCCTATCTACGCCCATGTTAAAACACAACAAACCTATATAAGTCAAAAAAGGCCGGGGTTACGTTGACGATATGCTGAGTGATTGCATAACCTTTCTATATAAGAAAGACAAAAAGGCCAGTCTTTCTCAAAAAAATTTTATCGAGTTTACATGCAATCTCGACATTTCATGCATTTTAAACGGCATTTGGCATCAAAACTGCAAATTCGATTTTGAAATTTGAGGTTTTTTTCAGTTCCTGCTGATATGGAATCAGCAGGTGGCCAATGTGGTAAAGCGATTTTTGCTTAGTCATTATTGATCTAGAATGACAAATCAAAGTAATTTTGAACCCAGTTTAGCAAGTTTTGCATCATTTTGATATCATGGTGGTACAATTTTATATGGAAATTTGCTGTGCGGCCGCACTCTTCAACCCTTAACTGCGAAACCGGAAGTCAATTCAATAAAAAATTTAATAGCACCCGATGGGAAGGTTTAATTTCTTTAATTTCAGACTAAGTTTGTGCAAATCGGTTTAGCCATCTCTGAGAAACAGAGGTGACATTTTTGGTATATGACACACGGCCTTTCGGTCCGGGATTAGGTTGACGATGTTCAGAGTGATTGCATAATCTTTCTATATGAGAAAGGCAAAAACGTTAAGTTAGTGGCTACTTATGATGTATATTTGAGTACTGAATTAAATGGCGTAATACAATTTTGTATACAAGGACTCGTTCTTAAGTTATGAGTCAATATCATCGGTCAATATCACATAGCTTCGAAACCGTCAGCTTTGAAGGTTTAGTATTTGCGAAGAATTTTCCATCGTAAAACATCTTCTGATAAAATAATTTTGGTGAATAATAATCCCAGATGGATACACTAAATCTTCAAACAAATTTAGTCTTGAAAAACTTGGTGTCCTCAGTAAAGTTTTCGAGAATTTAATAACAAATAACGTGGCTGAAAACATGAATGCTCCCTATATTCAGAGTATCAAGATATATTAGGCTATTTGCGAAAGTGAGCCTTCAAAACAAGTTATTCTGATATTACTGTATATGATCATTATAGACCTCTCCAGATTTTGAAATAGTTTTGAAATATTCATGGGTCAGCTAAAATTTTTGTTCTAGGTGTGATTTTAAAAACTAACGCCAAAAATGACTTACTTTGGACATGATTTAGAGGTGTCTCCAATCAAAAATCATCTTTTTACTATGTTTCCATAGTAAGATCACGGTGATTGGCGTTAACAAAGAATTTAAGAGATCACCTTCAGCAAAGTTATTGCTCGGTTTATAGTTGCAACAATCCCGCTTAACACCTTTTTATTGATGGGACATTAGACAGGCAACAATTTTGACTTTTTTTTCGGAACACTGCTAATTCAAATGGTAATGTGATGTACAGATCATATACTACATATGAGCTTTTACCGATAGCTCTAGTTTACCCAAAAGAGGTTTCAAATTTCTATAGTAATATACTGCCCATGATCGCATATTTGTCCCGTTTTCTATGGGATTTCCTATCTTTATGGTGATGTGATCATGGGCAGTATGCATATATGCATATATGGAAATTCGGAAAAAAAAACTTAAAATCCAATAAAAAATTCCACAGTAACTCTGCATACCTCAAAACTTATGGTCGCGTAGCTTATTTTATAACGAACAGATTTGTTGAAGATTGCATAATGATTGGAAGTTCCCCTATAAAGTTATTTAACTTTGAAGACCAACCGATTTTTTTGAAAATTCCTAAGCACGAGCGAGAAGGGGAGGCTACACATAACTTTATATGACAATATCTTTTTATTGCAAAATCTGATCAATTTACAGTCTTCGGCAATGTTGATCCTTACACCTTAAACTATATATCTGCAGATTTTGGGTTGCACAAGATGACATTGGCATTTTGTACTTAATTTATTGTTTCTATTGCCTATTTTTCGTATATTTTCACATACAAACTTCAAAACTCTTGTGAATGAACTAGACTTTTCGTAAAAAGCTCATACTTGATAAATGCTTGACATAGCCAAATTCCGTTTGATTTAGCAGTGTTCCGAAAAAAGTCAAAATTGTTGCTGGTCTAATGGGACATAGAGTAAGGTGGGGCAAAAACGTGCACCTAACAGTTTTCGTAAAATAACTATTAGTAGAAAAGCACTAGAAAATCGGCATGATTACAAATTAATACTCTCATCACACATCTTCAAAACGTAATACTAGATATCTCTTGGTTTTGCTTGTAATCCGAGAAATAATTATTTTCTTATGAATACTTAAATGCGCACTTTTGCCCCATGGTCGGGGCAAGAGTGCGCATAGCACGGAGAAAAAGTGCGTACTGATTAAATAGCCGATTTATTACCGCCCATAAACTAAACTAATAAATTTTAGGATTTCCATCCCCTCTTACTCTTCCTTCATAACTAAAAAGTACTCCTTCATCTGCCTAGGTTGATGTTGGTCAGTTTTCCATTATGTTGAAAAAACTTGGATGTTTCATCTTTTAGACAATGTCGTTCATGATCAAACTGTCACCCCTCGTAACATCATTATTTGTCATAGTTGGGTGGATCACTACAAGAATTCTTGCGAATATGGTATTTATATTGGAAATACGTCTTTATTTACATATTCATAGTTTTTGTTTCTTTTTTAATTACTCTGAGCTTTCGGCACTCTATATTTTCCCTTGGAACCAGTTATGCTGATGCTTTTGTTCCTAAACCGCTCATATCAGTCGTAATTTGACCGGTGAGCTTGCAGTTATTGAAGATTCTGGTCCCTTCTTTAAATCATGGAAGAATTAGTTCAAATTTTATATAAAAAAGCATTCATTCGCGTCTTTTTAATGGGGCGGATAAGCTATACGCACTTTTACCCCACCGTCAGTTTTTTAACTTATTAAATTGTTACGAAAATTACTGAATTTTTTTCATCAAATCGAATATATCTCGCAACGAACCATATGTTGAAGATTTGCCCACTAACACTTTCTCATTTCGCTTTTACTGCAGAAGACGGTAGTACACAGTCGATACCGGCCTACAGATTAAATGTCATAAATAGACGCACAGGAAAGCATGAGATAGGAGCTTGTGAACACTGGGAAGTATTCACTATTTGACGACCAACCTTCGAAATTGATGTTTTCGAAATTATGTTATGTTGGCCGTAAGAAAACATTTCGAACATATATTCCACTTTAAAACTGTTTATTCATTGATTTTCTAACAGTTTATAAGAGCAAGTTAACTAAAAAACCTGTTGAAATGGAGTAACTCTGCCCGTGATTACGCGTAGTATGGACAAATAGTTACAATAGAGTCAAGTGTTGTAGGAAACTATTTCATAATTTTCATATAGTATTGGTTGTAGAATGCTACGCTAACACGAGCGATAATAACAATCATCTACGGGAAATACAAGAAATCGATAACCTAATGCACGGACTTGTTAGCAATAACGGATCTTGAAAATGGATTAAAAATGCAGATGCGGCGAATCTTCAGTACCTATTGACCCATGATCACCGATACTAGTTATATCAAAGTCGTACGGCCGTGTTTTCACGCCTAGATCCGTTCGCACCCTCTCATTCTGCTTTTATCGGTAGAAGGCCAATAGTATTCAGTCGACGCCGGTCTAAGGACCAAATATCTTCAATACACTAAGGGCCGATTTCTTCACCCTCGCACAACTTTTAAACCTGGTTCACCAGTACATTTAAACCTGACTTAAGCGCTAAGCGAGGGTGAAGAAATCGGCCCTAAGACTTTCGTGGGGGTATGAGATTTGACAACCTTATACGTCGTTCACACTACCGAGTTAAAACACATTACAATAACTAGCAACAAGAAAAATGTCATCAAGATAACTTTAAAACACGTTTTGGCTCGTAGTGTGCACGTAATATTAACACACAATTTAAAGCGATTTCGGTTGGAAGGTAACACCTTATACTCTGTTCACACTACAGAGTTAAAACACGTTTTAATAATTAGCAACAAGGAAAATGTCATCAAGATAGCGTTAAAACACGTTAACTCGTAGTGTTAACATAATTTTAGTCTAATCGAGGTTATATAATTTGATCATGGGCCCTACTCTCACTGTCTCGTCACCTAGTTGATAGAAGAAAATTTCCTTCTAGATGACGTGACTGTGAGAATGGGGCTCCATATGTCGAAATAGCAAAGAGAGCCTGCTCGTCAAGGTGCTTGTCTCCCTGTGAAGCGTGACGTGGTTGTGATCATGGACGCACGACGGCGATTACTGGCAGGCGACCAATGTTTTACGTTCCCCAGGAAGGCGGTGAGCAACGACGTAAACGAATTCCAAAGAAGATTCGCCTATGGCTGAAAATCAGCTAGAGAGAGAATAGTACATCAAAATACATCTATTACATTTGGTCAGGACGTGCTGATCAGCTTCCTTGCTACACTTAGTCGACAATATGAAATCACGGTATTGAAATATTTACACTATTTATTTACTGTTACTCGACAGTGCTCTGCCAGTGAAAAATGTCTTTTAATTTTATGAGCATTTCTAGCGCCTTGTTTAGGTAAAAAAAATATTCATATGCTCAACTCAGAGTTTTTCACTATACGCTAGATAAAAAGATTTCACCCGGCTTCGAAAACATTATTTCGACTTGTAAAATACAGAGTTCATCGAACCGCTTTGAATCTCCACACAATTGCTGCCATTGATCTGTCAATATCTGAACTTTATTTAGCGTTACGTTCTCATCATTAACCAACCAGACATACAGACACTGTATTGTATAATATCACATAATGATACTTTGAACTGTTTACACGTTGATTGCATAATTGACGCATGCTGATCCCCGTGAACTAACAAGCCCGTCAACTTTTATTTACATATACAATATGTATACAATTGTGATCGCGTATCATTCACGATAAACTTCTGAATTTGCGTGCATTCTAAATTTTCCGATGCACTTGCGAACAAGACAATAATTAATATTGTCGTAAGAATGCATTGTAAATTTTAAAAGTAGGTAGAAGTGCTTGTCGCTGCTGAATATTTTTCAACGAAATCGATATCGTAATTGTGTGTAACTAAATATATTTTCATTTCGCTATTGTTATATACGAATTTGATTGTCGTTTAAGATTTAAATCTATGCGTAATCCAAAATAAACCAGAGTAGACCATGAAAAACCACTCTGCATTAATTTTAATCATTGCTGACAAAACATCTGTGTAAAAATGTGTGCTTATAAAAATTGCTACGAATACAAAAAAAATAGTCAGCACCTTAAGAGTTTCAGCGTGAAAAAACACTTTTGTGCGAAGTTTTTTTTTTAATTTGGGCGAAGTGAATTGATCAATACTTTTGTACATCATAATGTATCATTTCAATAGCATTCTGTAATTGTTCTGTGCAAAAATATCGACGAAGTTTTTTGTAGACTAATAATTCAATTTTTTGGTCTTTTGACTTAAGTGCCAATACCTTATTTAGGACTGGTGGTATCCGACGGGGAAAAACGATCGGAAATGGTGAGTGAAGCTAAGCAATCATGTGAAAAAAATTCCCCCCAGAGGCGAGACTCGAACTCGCAACCTTTGAGACTCCGGCCCAATGCACTAACCCTTATGCTATCCCTGGATATGGTGACATCCCAGAAAGAACATATGATTATCCCACTGGCGACGGTGATCGTACCCTGCCTGCAAAGCGAGAATCACACACAACGGCAGACGGCCAAACAAAATTTCGTTGACTACATTGACCACCATAGACGGTTCCGGAAGTGCCCGGGAAAAGCGGCCATCTTTCAAAATTGACGAACTCACATCAGTTTCCCGGAAATGGTTGGGCCGATTTTCACAAACTAAGTCCCAAATGATAGCTAAATATAATATCCCCACAGATGTCTACAAAATTTCGCACGGATCGCTTATATGGTTCCGGAAATATAAACTGAACCGTCCGGCCACATATGAAATTCCCATATAAGCCGGAACTCAATTTTTTTTTCAAAGGGACCCCATGAAATTTCAGAAATCGAATTCGTGTTTTTGATGCCAAACATCTTTAAAATGTATGAAACGTCGAGATTTTATGTTATCACGAAAATTTTTTTTTATAAAGATCGACTTTTTTGTACTTTGCCGATTTCGCACCTTTTTGCCTTTCTCATATAAAGAAAGGCTATGCAATCACTGTAAAAATCGACTTTTTAACCGAGGCCCGGAGGGCCGAGTGTCATACACCATTCGATTCAGTTCGTCGAGATCGGCAAATGTCTGTGTGTGTATGTGTGTGTGTGTCATTTAAACTCACACAATTTTCTCAGAGATGGCTGAACCGATTTTCGCAGTTTCATCTAAAAGGTATAACGCTCCTATAAGCTGCTATTGAATTTTTAGTTTATCCGACTTCCGGTTCCGGAGTTACGGGTTGAAGAGTGCGGTCACACAGCAAATTCCCATATAAACTGGTACCACCATGATGTTCAAATGATGTAAAACATATTAAAATTGATGTAACATTACTCTAGTTTGCGGGTCTGGATCACTAATGATTAATCAAAGCAGCTTTGACCACATTGGCCACCTATGACGGTTCATGACGCCCCCGGGGAATCCGCCAAGTTCCTAAGCTAATATCACACCCATTCCCCAACGAATTCTCTACCGATTTTTACAAACTTGATTTCAAATTAAAGATACAGTAATACCATTGACTTCTGCTGAATTTCATTCGGTTCTGACTCTTGCTTCCGGAGTTACAGGGGTGTTAGTAAGGATACACTGGAATTTCCCATTTAAATCGGTACAATCGTAATACCTCAGAGGCTAAAAACTATTGCAATGGTCACCAAATTACTTCTAATCGCAGATCTAGATTACTGATTGCCAATCAAACATTCTTTGAATATATTGTCCACTATCGACGATTCCGGAAGTCCGGAATTCCGGGCATATTCCACAATTAAAGTCACTTCGGTTCTTCGGTGATGACTGAACCGATTTTCTCAAACCAAGTCTCAAATGGAAGGCAAAATATGCAGTTGAGTATTGCGTCGCCGCCCCTCCCCCCCCCCCCGCCTTGCCCTTACACCTCCCTCCTTCATCACTCCCCTCCCCTTGGACCACCCTCACGCCCGCATTTCCTTCATCCAGCCCGTATACCGAAATAAGATGGAGGATTTCTGACGCATCCTCCACTCCCACTCTACTAACCCCCCATTCCCTCCACTTTCAAATCCATTCCACCCACATGTCAAAATATAATCACATGAAAATAGCATTGAACTCATGCTGATTAAGCTAATTATATATTATTCTTTTACCTTTCTTATATAGAAAGGTTATGCAATTGCTCCAAAAACCGACTTACTAACCGAGGCCCGGAGGGCCGAGTCTCATATAACATTCGACTCAGTACGCCGAGATCGCAAAATATCTGTGTGTATGTATGTGTGTATGTATGTGAGTATGTATGTATGTATGTATGTATGTATGTATGTATGTATGTATGTATGTATGTATGTATGTATGTATGTATGTATGTATGTATGTATGTGCGTGTATGTGCGGATTTATTAACAAAATGTCCACATCGGTTTTCTCGGAGATGGCTGAACCGATTTCTACAAATTAAGATTCAAATGAAAGGTATAATATTCCCATAGGTTGCTATTGAATTTCATTTTCAACCGACATCTTGTTCCGGATTACGAGTTGAAGAGTATGGTTACAAAACAAAATTTGTTGATTTGTCCACATCGGTTTCTCGGAATTTTCTGAACCGATTTTGACAAACTTGATTTTAAAAGAAAGGTCCATCAGCTGCTGTTGAATTTTGTGTAGATTCGAGTTCTGGTTCCTGAATTACAGGGTGATACGTACGATCACGCAGCAAATCCCGATTCTAACGAATTCTGCGATGAATGTAAAAAGGAGAAATTTTTTCCAAAATGTTCCAACTGTTGAATTTGTAGATCTAGGTCACCAACAGTCATTCAAAGTCTCGTTGGCCACACTGGCCACCATCGACGGATCCGGAAGCATACAAAATCAGAATAACGGTTATATTGGCTTCTCGAAAATGGCTAGACCGATTTGATCAACTTAGTCTCAAATGAAAGGTGTTGCGTCCCCGGAAACTGATATTAAATTCCATCTCCATCCGACTTCCGGCTCCGGAGTTACGGGTTGTGGAGTGCGATCACATAGAAAACTCCGATTCAAACCGATATCGCGATGAATGCAAAAAGGTGCTCTTATATATACTTACCAAGTGTAATAAGAATGAAAGACATTTCCATAATGTTATATTGTACAAACCAGCTATTAAATCATAGTTTGTAGAAATGAGAAAGGCACAATTGCACCTCTAGGTGGATTAAAACAGGTTTTTCAGTTCAATATTACCGTGGCTGTTTTTTCTTTTACAAAATTTTAGAACTCGAATAATGATTTCCTTTCTTGTATATTTGTCATGTCATGTATAATAATAAAATCCATATCAACTTTTGAATAGGGCTAATAATATTTGCAAACAAACTTTTGATTTGCTGATTTCTCTTAATTTGTTATAATTTCAACACAGAAAACATTTGAAATTGATTCTACCAAGGGTAAAGATGTGGATTCATGTGTATTTTTCAGGAAATTCAACTCGGTAGCGGAGTAATGAGCGAAATATGTGTGTTTACAAAAATCTCATTAGCCCTTTTGAAGAATTAATATTGAAATGTAATATTTGCATTTGAAAGCTTTTAATAAATATAAACAACGCAAACATTCTCGTGTTTATGATTGAGAAAGGCACAATTGCACCGCTAGGTGGATTAAAACAGGTTTTTTTTATTATATGTATTGCTTGAAACCTTAGGGTCGCTTATTTTTGAAATTTCACTGAAGGAGGTTATGTCGAGGGTTTCTGTTCTATTCAATTCACACTATAGTTCAATGCCTTCGAATTTCAAATGGCGATATCTCGAGAACTACAACACCAATTTTGAGTTTATTAAATAGAAGAATAATTATGTTAAACTAGATTCATACTTTTTGAGCAGAAATCTTTTACGTTTATTCAACTTCAATAAAAAGTAATTGAAAATTGGAATGCAATATCATTAATTTATTTGTATATTAGACCGGTAATAATTTTGCGGAACACCGCTAGCTCAAATGTTAATTCGCTCCACAAGCCATATGCCAAATATGAGCTTATCCCGACAACCATAGAGAGTTTTCAATTTTCTATACTAAATATTGTATAATGTATATTTATTTGTTTTTACTCTATTATCACGCTACATAAATTTTAACTTTTACTTTTCTCTTATAAATCGTCCTTATCTAAACGAAAAGCTTTTGCTAATGGATCAAGCTTTCAAACGATACCAAAGTGTACCGACCTACTTTACCAGTTGTTGAATTTTGAAAATTGCATAACATCACTGCATGATACTTTGGACCTTTCTCAGTAAGTGACGTTAATTGTATAAGTGACGCCAATTGATTGAACAAACGCACTAGTTCATCTGCTTTTATTGACTTATAAAATGTTGACACAATTGTAATTGCGAAACGTTTACGTAAAAATTTCGAGTTCACGTACAATCTACAAATTTTCCGATGCACTCGCGAACAAGGCAATAATCAATCCTTTTGTGAGCATGCATTGCAACTAGAATGGGTAAAGCGGTTGTTGCTGTCGTGTAAATTTCAACCGACTCGTTTTAGGTTTAAGTAAATATATTTTAATGTAGGGTTTATTATGTGCGAATTTGATTGTCGTTTATTGCGAAGACCACGCAAGGTTCGTAAAACCAACTAATATCAAATCTGCGAACTAGCATACACTATCATTCTTTTATTACAAGTAGTAGAACATTTTTCACAAAATGAAATCCTTGTTGATCGTTAGACTTGGCATGTGACTGAAGGTTTCACATTAGGAATAAAAATTTACAAACCTGGTTGCTTTCACGGCTCCAATCTCGATTCTACAGACCATATTATCGGACATCTCCCCAGGCCTAAGCAATGCCCTAAGTACTCTACAAGGGCAACTGACCACACTGAACAGCACGGTCTGCTCAGTCGACTGGCCAGCGCTCTAGCCGGTGGGATTTCGTGTGCTATTACTTCACTGAACGCAGTCTTGTCCAATGCTCGCAGTCTTATCCAATGCTCGCACTGCCCTGCAGAACGCTCTAGCTGTTATGACTATTGTCACCAATGGACTGACTCAAGTTACCCCTAGTCTGACTTCAACATTGAATGCTCGCGCCGCTCAGTTGCTAGCCGCTTGATCCAACTTTAACGCCTAACTAATTCAAGTTTTGGTTGCTGGAAATAGCGCTTCGTTAGACATGATCTATATAAACTGGGCAATGCAACGGCAAAATTAAATACGGCCATAGCCGGCGTGGTCTCGCACGTTGACACCGTGTTTGGTACCTTGTTGAACCAGATGACGGCCCGCATGAGCTCAAAATTTTTCGATATATCAAATATCACCGATAACCTATTCCAACTGAAAAAAACATCCCTTCTTAGATTTTGGAACCACATGCCACAAATTTACCATCTGTGTTCAATTTGAATTGTTACTATTTGAACTTCTTTAAAATCCTTAAAATGTGATTTTCGGATATCCCGGTTTTCGGAACCAGTACTAGGATAGCGACAAAGTTTTAAGTTCGTGAACTTATAGGTCGTGTAATAACCTTTCAAATATAACACAGATTGTACAAATCCAACACCTGGTTACAGAAATATAAATCGGTGAATTAATGTTCTAAAAAGCGGCGAAGAAACGCTATGGGTGGCTGCTGATAATCGGCCACAAACCCGCTGAAGCACTATAGTTGGCAAAAATCCTAATAGGGAAGGCACCATCCAAGCGACAGCGTTCGATGGACACGTAGTCGCCGAACAATAATGGGTGCAGGAAGGACTCGATAGCCATAATCCCGATTTGGTACCCTGCAAATACCCTCAGCCATGAACAGCTGAATGCTACTCGATGCGCACTGATCAATAGCGTCTTGGAGCAAAGCTCAAACAATACGAGACCCAAGTTTAGGAAGTGCACCTACAAACAAGGGTATCTCGAAATCGCCTGTGTAGACAAATATACAATTAAGTGGCTGCATGATGCCACAGCTGCGATCAAACCCTGAGAAGGCGCTTCATTGAAAGTCGTTGAAGCGTCGCAGATTCCAAAACAAGCACTTTACATCGAGTATTTCTCCGCCTGGTGCAGAATCAGAACGACAACTTTTGCACAGAATGCTGGAGGGTCGGTCTTCAAAACGGTAGAGCTCCTGTTGGCGGTAAATGAGGCTTCAGTGAAACTGATAACCTCCCAACACAACCAGCTGAACTACGTATTCGGAAAGGCTAGAATGCGCCAGTTGAAGATGGCCCCGGTTTTCGCCGAACGGGGAAGTTCTAGGCAAGCATGGACTGTAAAAGCTCCTGTGGGGAACCCAACACGGAGCGCCTCACGACGGACTTCTGATCATGGCAAGCCTGCAGCAACGGTAACGAGTGCATCGGTGACAGCCCGTCTCGCGAGCAATACACAAAAACACCCTACCGTATGCGGCTCACGAACTGAAACGCATGGAGAGGATCGAGAACCCCCTGTAGGCGAAGGTGCGCAAACGGCAAGAACCGAAGCAAATACTGAGCAAGAAAAGCCTACTGGAACGTGGAATAGCACACAGCCTGTAACTAGCAGTCGATACAATAAAGAGGACGAAGCATTGGCCCCAAAAATCGACGTTAAAGAAACACCGAAAAATGAGCAGCATTCACTACATTCGAGTGAACCTTCACTATGCAAAAAGTGCCACAAGCGTCCTTGCCCGGAGGTTCACCAAAGAGCGACTAGACATCGCTCTTCTACAGGAGCCGTGGGCAAATAAGCACAAAATCTTTGGCTTAAATTCATCAGCTCCCAAGATAGTATATTGTAACGACCGGCCGACTCCAGGAGCTGCAGTTTTGATAAACAGAGCAGTAAAATTCTCGCCAATTACTAGATTCATTCAACGAGACGTCGTTGCAATAACAGTGGAGGCACCGACGGCTATGGGAAAGCAGGAGATTGTGATCGCATCTGCCTACTTCCCTGCTGATGCGGATACAGCACCACCTTCTGAAAACGATGACCACATAACCCGATCAGATTGAAATAACAAGATTATAACAGAACACAATTTTTGTAACATATTGTGTTATAAATTAGGTCTCGTTAGTAGTTAAAATAACAGAAATTTATAACAAGTAACAATGCGAGATATAGTTTTGAAATATTTCTGTTATGTGTTTCTGATCGGGAAAGCACTGCAGAAGCATAAACAAGCCCTTTATCATTGGATATGATGCCAACGCACCAGTGGCGTAGCCAGAAATTTGGTTTGGAGGGGGTTTTGATGAAAATCGCAAATTTTTTGAAAAAATGCTAAAATTTAATATGACTTTGATAAATTATTGAAAACTCAAAAACATAGGTAGTCTAACAGATGTCATTCCAGTCTACAAACAAGAAGGATCAACATGGAACAGTTTTCAAACCTCTATAGATTATTTTCTTGTATAATATGTCAATGAAGTCAAAAATTGCGATCTTTTAAAGTGGGATAAATGATCTAAAAAATTTTCAACGTTCAAGATCACCTAATATAATAATCCTTGACTTTGAAAGTTTGACAACTTCGGGAAGTTATCAACATAAAACAGCGCCTGTTTTGATATATAAATTTTAGTCATTAACTCTCATAGAGGTAATTATGGTGAATTAATTTTTCAAAAATATTAAGAGACATGGTGCCTTCAGCAAAGTTTTTGATAATGTCATTTCAAACAATTTTGTTGAAAATATGAAGGCTACATGAATTCAACATATAGGGATTTAAATGGACTGGGCCTGCTATATTTCTTCTTAGTGAAGAAAAATTTAGGTGACTATTTTTTTCTGCGCTACGGATAAAATTGTTTGAAACAATCATTGCGAGTTGAGAACACAAAACCTATAACTAAATTATGGATGGATGGAACTGAAACTTGCGTTTCGACTTCATCTCATCAGAATCCGACACTAACTTGGTGGGGGGACTAAGCTTGCGCCGAATTGATGCTAGCTCCTGAAAATGGAATCACTCTTTGTGTTTTTGAGTCCTTTTAATATCTGGGAATTATTTGTTTTATATCCAGTTCCCTTATTTTTTTTGTAAGCTTCAAAGGCACCTTGAACGCAATGTGAATTTATTATTTAATTACCGCAGAAGAGATTTATCAAATACAGTAATTTCAGAATAGCTTGTTGTAAAGGTTTTCTACTACTATATTTCGATACTCTGAATATGTGGGATATTTATGTCTTTGACAAAGTTGTTTGAAATATCACTTTCGAATACTTTGCTTGAGACATTAAGTCTCGACTCAAATTTGCTTGAAGAGTAATTCTTCTCTATAATTACTTCTAGGAGGATTAACCGTCAAAATTATTCTATCAGCAGATGAACAGTTTTACGTTCTTCAATGTTACTTAGCATCGAAATTTGGCAGTTTCGAATGAATGTGATCGTGATCGTTAAAAATTTATCGAGCATTAATTCTCAAACTTTAAAAATCGTTTTTCACGAAATGTGCAAAATGGCGCTTGTCATAAGATAGCACAACAGCGACGATTTGTGCCTTCTCTACCCATTTGTCCGTTCTATAGACGAATTTCGCCCCAACTCGAACAAATATTGGCAGCACTCTCTTCGATTTTAATGAAATTTTCTGCACATGAGAGCTTTGTCACAAAAAGCCACTTTGCATACTATGTTTTTCCAAAAATGATTTAGACTGTCTTTTGAAAAGGGTCAAACTTTTTTACCCAATTTTTTCAAATGGCTATAGTCTAAAAATGATAAATCCTACAAAAAAAAGTTGTGGGAGTGATTTTCACAAAATTAGTCAAATTTTTAAATAATAATATTGAAAAAATGCTTCATCGACTTCTACACTGAAAAAAATCGATTTTGAAAATTTTAAGTCGATTTACAAAAAACCCCATCTTTAATTTAGGCGAAATTTTGTTTCAAGATAGGTAATTACCGGGCGATATTCCCTACCTACCGTCAAAAATTCAAGTTGAGCACTTTTAAGGAAAAAAAATGTTTAAAAAACTTTTCCTTGTCCAAACTGCCTTTTTTCAGTATACTTTGATCGAAAACTGAACCAATTAAAACCATAATCATCTCAGAATCCAATTTCCCAACTATTAGTTGCCTTATACATGCAAAAAGTATCAGTAACGAATTTGGTGTAGCATCTCTGACTGGACTGAAACGAGGCCGAAGGGATTCGTTTAACGGAGCTCTGGTACTAGAATACTTAGCGCACGACAACATGTTTAATATCGCGATAACGGCCACCACAAGCGCAGAGACCGCACTCCACGACCTCAATACGCCGGAGATGGGCTCTCTACGTATAATGATTGTACATGACCCGAGATATCACCCGAATAAAGTCATGACCCTCATCCATCCTCTTGGACAAAGGTTTGTTGATACCTTTGGGATTCCTAAACTTCCGTCGCTCCACGAAATTTGCCAATTTTCGAGCGTCCTCTGAGAAGAAATATTTAAAAACTTCCAATGTCAAAATGTCCACCTTCTCATTATCATTCTAATCCAAGTGTCGGCCATCTCATTACCCGGAATGGAGCACTGCGAAAAAATTCAAACTAAGGTAATCTGCTAAGATTTTTCAGATAAAGTACTCAAAAACTCCCATGTTTTCCCCAGGAAATACAAAGAGTGCTTTCCATGCTCCATCAAAAGGAGAGCCTCCTGTTACTGTAACGATGTAGGCTTGGTCGTTGATAGGTAAATATAAAACCATCAATTTTGTAGGGAGAATATTGGCAGCACAGCCTCTTTTATGATTGAACTCACCACTACTGTCAAAATAATTAGCATAGAAGCGATGCATAGCTGTCATCATATGACGAATATTCCGTGTATTCCAACAGGATGAATCGAATACACAACGTAGGCCCTAACCACCAGACGAAACATTGTTTCTCTGATGATCTATCCGTCAATCCGTCGACGGACCGGTGCCAATGATCGCGTTTTTCAGCTTTCATCAAGTTTTTCATTTGCATTTCTAGCGTCGCGTATATTGGGAAAAAGTCGGGCGATCCGACATTCAAAAGTCCCTTTCGCATATAATTCTAAGCAATCTCTGCCCACCACGAGGTAGGAGACTGTTCACGGTTGTTCGCGTCGGGTACTCGTTTCGCCTGACCTTTAATCGTAATGCAAATGCATTGTGTAAAACCTGGGGGAAAATGTAGGGACTGAAATATAAGGACACTTTGGGTTTTTGATGTCCCATGTGGAAATTCCTGCTAGTTTCTAAGATTACCGAACCACTTACTTCGATTTTGTAACAGCACCCTTCAAGGGACACTCTCAGGCCTTGACGAGAAAAATTAGGAGAGAAAACTTATTTTCCTCTTTCGGTAATTTATAGGCACATTAGAAGATGCTCCCACAATGGGATGGTCAGACTCTCGCTTTTTAGTGTACAAGGAAACGTAGAAATTAGTCAGTGGCGGTGGCTGTTTCATTTTGTCCCCACATACTAGCCCCACCCAAAAGATCAAAGTTTGGAAGAGCAGATTCGGCGAAAGGTTCGAAATGAGGTTGATGGAAAAAAGGGGTTTTCAAATACTCCTTGATTTTTTTCTGAGCGCAATTGCTTGCGAACCAGAATTTTTACTGGCTGAAACAAAGCGTTCTTGAAGGAGCGAACCCTATACGTCGCAATTAAGGCCCTTGTTGGAGACTACACCATCAATCTCT
The DNA here is from genome assembly GCF_030247195.1 of Topomyia yanbarensis. Classification (NCBI taxonomy): domain Eukaryota; kingdom Metazoa; phylum Arthropoda; class Insecta; order Diptera; family Culicidae; genus Topomyia; species Topomyia yanbarensis. Next base: position 86,768 of record NW_026683880.1, on the reverse strand, counting down.
ACTTCCCGGGCGGGTACATAGTCAAGATACTTCTTCGTACCCGGCCAAGTGGTATTTAGTTAAATCTCGCATATTTAGATGATGTTAAGTGGCTCATCTTTGCCCTCATTCAAGTTTGCTATGAATATATACCAAATTCGTTACTGATACTTTTTGCATGTATCAGGTAACTAGCAGTTGGGAAATTGGATTCTGAGATGATTATGACTTTCGTTGGTTTAGATAAAAATACACTGAAAAATAAATTCAATTTGAACAAGGAAAAGTTTTTTTTTAAATAACTTTTTTTCCTTAAAAGTGCTCTTGAATTTTTGACGGTAGGTAGGAAACATAATTACCTATCTTGAAACAAAATTTCGTCCAAATCAAAGAAGGGTTTTTTGTAAATCGACTTTAAATTTTTAAAATCGATTTTTTTCAGCGTAGGAGTCGATGAAGAATTTTTTCAAAATGTTATTCAAAAATTTAACTAATTTTGTGAAAATCACTCTTACAATATTTTTGTAGGATTTGTCATTTTTCATTTGAAAAAAAAAATAGTTAAAAAGTTTGAACCTTTTCAAAAGGCAGTCTAGATCATGTTTGAAAAAAAAAAGAAGTAAGAAAAGTGTTTTTTTGTGACAAAGTTCTTACGTACAGAAAGTTTCAATAAAATGTGAGAGGAATATGATACGATTTTGCACGAAATTCGTCTATAACAAATTAAAATGCTTCTTTTAGCAGGCTGCCCCCAACAAATTCCCTGCCGGTCACAGATTGTGACCGGTGCCGAAGCACTTTTCCTCTGTATGCTGTTGACCGTCTTAGGGAACGCGTCGTTCATGGCAAAGCATTTGCGATTACCTGTTCGTAATGTATCCGCGCGATAACTTAGTTATTATTACACATCAATCAATTGATAATTACACAAGCTACAATTTCTGGAAGAACAAATCTAATTTTAAATTCATTCGACAAGTTCGTAGATATTTAATTAATGTAAAAATACATTTTTATAAAGCAGTATGAGCATGAAGCACCAAGTGCCTCCATTGGTATAGAGAAAGTATAAAAATTTCTCCGAAAGCTTATTTTTTTAACATATTTTTTAGGTACTAAAATAAACTGTTCCATGTGAAAAAGCAGTATGCCTCCTCTTGAGTATTTTTTCCCAATTCTAACAGTTCTCTAATTATATTGCGATATTGTTGATTTAAACTTTTAGAATTTTATATTTTAATAGATCGCTTATATTTCGGTCTAAAAACAGCTGATTCAAATAAATTGTTTTCCAGTTCAAGGAAATATAATAACATCAAGCGATTTATCAAATGAGTTGAAACATTTTCGAATTTTTCGCTAATTATAGAAAATACAACACCATCAATCGATTCATCAAATAGAATAAAACTTTTCCTGGAAAAGCACGCAGTAATATTGAAAATCAATCAAAGTATCAAACAATATAGAAAAATCCTCGGGATGTATGTCATATTGCGTAATGCAGTGTTTATTCAAAACATTATTTTCAATAATAGCCCATTATAGTCTGGCTACAATTTCTAGACGCAACAATATATATCATTTTAACCCGACAACTCGTTGATTGGCGAAGGTCAACAACGGAATGTTTCCAAAACGGTCGGACGACGCAATAAGCAATTTCGTTGTCCTAAGCTTTTGCGCACACTCTAAAATAAATGTTCAAATTTTTAATTGTTCCTATAATTCACCTGATCAAACATTGAGTGCACGCATTTGTTCGGTTTTAGCAAGCCAATACGCAATAAATTTTGGCAAATTGTACCAATTTTCGGTATAATAAATACTCGATCAAAGCCCTGAGCAGCATCAGTTTGAACTACAAATCGCAATGAAATTGACACTGTTCTTCGTACTGTGCTTCTGCTTGGTTGCGGTAAGTCTAGCTTCTCGATCTGTGATGCCGGTATACGACAAACTACGTTCGGTCAAACTCATTTTAGGTTTCACTAGCTGCACCTCAGCCTCAAATTATCTCGGGGATACTCTCCACCATCGGAAATCTGTTTGGTATCGCCGTCTCGACTTTCAACACAATTCTCAGCGATGTGCAAACTTTGGTGGACGGCACCCTAACCACGATCGGCGCCATTATTGTCAATATTGGAACGGCGGCTGGAACTGCTCTACAAAATGCACTGAATAATGCCAATACTGCGTTGACCAACGCTCAGACAACGCTGAACAACGTGGCCAATGCGGCACTTTCGAATATTTCAGCTGCGTTGCAAGCTCAGCTTCAGGCTGCCGTGACGAACCTGCAGAACCTAATTCAGCGTCTCAATGCTACCATATCGGCTGCCTCTCACAATGCGTCCGCGGCAAACAGCACCTTCGTGGCAAATGTAAACAACCTGACAACGGCGATCAATTTGGCTGTACAGAACGTTACGGCCACCTTGGCTACGGCCATCGGAACCACAGTGTCGACTGCTGGTAGCACTGTGGGCACCATCATTTCGGGCGTCGGCAGCTTCTTCGGCAACTTGTTTTCCTCCATTTTCGGATAGGACCACGACAATTGAGTACGCTTGAGCTGTGAATATTGGGAATAAAGTGCATATTCAACCCTGTATCTTAACTTTTCAATAATACGAAGAAAATCCTGATTTTGAATTGATCTTATCTCATTTCATAAATTTGGAGGAAACTAACGACTGTGGGTGGAGTTTGAAATATTCCGTTTGCTGAATATTTCAAAGGCTGGAAGCCGAACATAACCCCTAAAAAGGATCACTTCATAAATATATTCTACATCCCATTTCATAACGTTTGACCGATTGGTTACGATATTTCCAAATCTATCTTTCATGTGCCAATCTATCGTTGTGATTCATTCTTGAATTTAATATGGATTTGAGCATTAGTGTGTTAGGCCCTTTACAACACTTCAATAAAATGCCAATTCACTTCGCCCTCATTGTTGGGCGTAATATTTCATATAAAAATCTTAGGCTTAGTTTTCTTGTTCGTTTTCCGTGATTTTGAGAAAAATTAAATGTTATGTTGTAGCTCACATATCGGTGAACTCGATATAATACTGATTTTAGTTAGATTGCGTTGTACGTTGACATTTCGGCCGAAACAATCGTTCCTGAAGGTGAGTGGCGCTAACATACTTGCTATGCGTAATTTTTCGAAAATTTCAGTGAAAGTGTCATGTCTCTACATTGAAAGTTGACCGCATAATAAAGGATCAAGAGAAAAAGAGGTACGCTGTGGTCGGAAAATTTAAAAAAACAATGGAATCAATTATTTTCTTTCATTATAGAGTTGTAGTGTCTTCGAAAAAGTTGCTGTATGGCACCTAGCGCTTTATATGGTTGAATCATACTAGTACGGTATTCAGTGGCTAGGGCGGCGCTGTTATCAACTTTTTAATAAAGCTACGTAGAAATGTGGACAACAACTTTGTCGTAGACACCATCTATGATCGATCTATCTCGTTCCATTAAAAAGTTGATAACAGCGCCGCCCTAGCGGCTGAATTTCGAACCAATATGAAATGATCAAATATAGCGCTAGATGCCATGCAACAACTTTGCCAAAGACACCATAACTCTAAAATGAAAAATAAGGAAAGAACGTGTGAATTGTAGGTTATCCCCTTTTGAACGCTAGGTACCCCCGAGGTTACCTTCTCGAACTACGAAAATGCTCGTGAATTGAATGGTAGTTCATGTAATAATCTTATTTTTTTCTATACATACAACATGGGTCAATGAACTACTAATAAAATCGTGTATTTTTACAATAAAAACAATGTTAATTTGGAAATGCGGATGTTTTTTTCCGTTTTCTGTAAAAAATGCAAAATGTTGGTTAACCCTCTATGGACGCCAGCCATTCAAATGGTGGCCGATTTGGCTCAAATTTGGAACATAGTACAAAGGTTATATGGGGAACAAGTGGCTCAGTAATGTGCAGCAATATCAAAAGAGAAACTTGGATTGATTGGAAACCTTACTGAACATTTAAAAGCTAGAAATAAAAGATATTTCATTGCATTTGCATAATGTTATCCACAGTTAGCAGTAAAATGACAGAACTAGCCTTCTAGCGTCCAATTTTTTTTTTGGTTGAAAAAACTTGCTCTTCGTGATGAGAAAGATGAATATATAATATTAATAGTTCTTGTAGGTATTGGATTTTTCATTTAGACCTTAAAATAAGCAGCCACCTAGAGGCGGTTTTGGGCAACTGAGTGAATAAAAAACAAAAACTTTTTTTTTCTTCTAGTTACTTCAACATTAGCGGTTCTCACGGTAAAGACAAGTCTATCTATACCGTTGAGACGTGTTGGTAGACTTGAGCGATTGGTAGAAATGCTACCAATGCTAAACTAGCAATGCTAGTAAGCTCGACTCCTACCAGCAGAAGACTAAAGATTATTCAGTAAGATTTTAATCCTGTTTCTAGTTTTCCGATCTGTATATTTCACATTCTTGCTATCACTTGAATACTTTGGCTCTAAATTTTCATAACTACCCAGTAATCTCTAGCTAATTAAATGTCATTGAAAATTGATAAATTTGCGAATGTAGATGGTTGCTCAAGTTTTAGACTGCATCAGAACGCAAATTTCCTAAACTGTAAGGAGTACTCCTCTAGTGCTTTGGTTGTTTAATTCTAGTCTTCTAATTTATAGTAGGGGGGGGGGGGGAGGGGGGTCCAGGGCCTGCTGGCGATGATTTCACTTAGCATTTTTTTTTATCTTTGGGAAGAAATTTAGGAAATTCATGTAAACTAGAATACGTTGAATAGATGAGAGGACTGTTGGCTGCATTTCAGAATTTTAAACATGTAACGCGGAAATCTCGCCAACTTACGACTGATGCCACTTTTGATGACAAAGTATGGATCGCGTGAGATGTCTTTTCAATAAAACTACAAATCAATCGACACTTATTATTATTTTCCAGCCTCAATGTTTCGGCATTTTAAATTCGGCGACTTCATATTCAAAAGCGAATTTTCGAAATTCTTCAGGTAAAATTCCGAAGTAAACAAATAAAAAACATATTTTGTTTGTAGTTACTTATACAGTGAAGACCCGATTTTATCAACACCTGATTTTAACAGCCCCCGATTTTAGCTACCCCCGATTTTATCAGCTTCATATGAAAATTTATAGTTGGTAGTTTGATGGGCTCTAGCAGACGAACCAAATTGAATTCGAGCAAATCCTTTCTTGAGCATATTTTTCTTATCTTAGAGATCCGAAATATGCAAAAAAATTACAATTTTTTTTTATTTTGCGCTGTCAGATCCCCTTGAGGAAAGTTTATGCTAAATAATCAAACAAGGTTTTGAGGCTACAACTGGGGACTAAAGAGTCGGTTTCTTAAAAAGAAAGAAAATATATACAGGTTTCTTATCAGAATTGTAAATCTAATAAGCTACCCGTTAAAGCAGGCGTCCCTCAAGGATCACGCATCGCACCAATCCTATACAATATTTTTACCTCTGATCTTCCAAATCTACCTACAGGCTGTAAAAAGTCGTTTTTCTGTGATGATACTAGCATCTAAGCCACTGGTAGGAGTCTTCGTATTATCTGCAGTCGACTGCAACGAAGCTTGAATATTTTCAATGATTATCTGAAAAAATGGAAAATTTCCACAAATGCGGCAAAAACACAATTAATTGTGTTTCAGCATAAGCCAAGAGCTTCTTCTCTTAAACCAAATAATAACCATATTATTAAATTTAATGGTTTGAATTTAACGTGGTCAGATCAAGTTAAATACTTGGGTTTGATTCACGATAAAAACTCACTTTTAAGGATCACATTGAAGGAATCCAAACAAAATGCAACAAATATATAAAATGTTTATACCCTCTTATAAATAGGAATTCAAGGCTCTACCTAAAGAACAAACTATTAATTTATAAACAAATATTTAGACCGGCAATGTTATATGCAGTGCCAATCTGGGCAAGTTGTTGTGCTACTAGGAAGAAAACGCTTCAAAGGATTCAGAATAAAATTCTGAAAATTATTTTGAAGCGTCCCTCCATGGTTTAGCACAAATGAGTTGCACACCCGATCAGAATGAAATAACAAGATTATAACAGAACACAATTTTTGTAATATATTGTCTTATAAATTAGGTCTCGTTAGTAGTTAAAATAACAAAAATTTATAACAAGTAACAATACGAGATATAGTTTTGAAATATTTCTGTTATGTGTTTCTGTTCGGGCAGACTCGCAAACATAGACACATTAGAAATTATGACGAACAGTATTATTCAACTTCCGACAAAAATCGTTGCAATCTTCAATTGCAACGATTAGCTCTCTTTATAGTTTATAAGTTAGTTTATAAGATTTGTTTAGCTCCTTATTCACAAGACAAGTACCGTAAACCGGGGTGACATTGATCACTTTTCGAAGTAATCATTACATATTTTTCGACGTAACACATTTTTTTCAAGTTTATACTGTAAAGGCCGTGTGGTATCCGGCCTAGAATTGAGCCACTGGAGTCCTGCTGCCATGTCGTAGGAGGCGACTGAAAGTAGGAGACCCTAAGTCAAGGTGTAGTTCCGTGCCGAGGACTTAATGACTGGAGGGTCTAAAATATGCCAGTCGCGCACGGAGCATTTTGGGTTTTGCCCTTACTGTGTTATGCGAATCTCTGACACAGTGGACCATTATTTTCTTCGCAAATCGTGGGAATCAAATGATCATGTCCCATTTAAACCTGATATGGCTCGCTAAATGCGTTAACATCCCAACTCGCTTGGTGTTCTCTAATGTTGTGCAATTTGCGTTGGAGATGAAATGTACAGTTCTCTAATCAACAATGGATAGAATAGCACAAGTCAATCTCCAACATAAACGTACAGCAACTATGAATTTATCTCGACTCATGCAGGAAGGTAAAGCTTCCATAGCATTGGTTCAAGAACCGTATTTCCATAAAGGAAACTTCTATTTTGGAAAGTTACTTAACGCTGCCTTCATTGCTTACAACAAGACAGGCATGACTAACCCACGTGAAATCCCTCGTGCTTGCATTCTTGCAAATAAGGCTATTGACGCGTGTCTCATATCGGAGCTCACAACTCGCGATATCTGTGTTGTCACAGTTACATTAACTGTCGGAAACGTAGAAAAAATATATATATATTGTTCAGCATACCTACCGCATAACGAATCATCTCCTTCTGATGATTTCAAAAGCGTTGTATCATATTGTAGCAGAAATGGGCTTCCGCTCATTATCGGCAGTGATGCGAATGCTCATCACATCATTTGGGGCAGCTCAGACATCAATCTGAGAGGCTCTGAACTGATGGAGTACATAAGTAGTACAAATCTTCATATTCTGAATGTGGGAAACCGACCAACTTTTGCGAGGTCTGGGAGGGAGGAGGTGTTAGACATAACACTTTGCTCTGATAGAATTGTGCATGAACTGGGAAATTGGCAGGTTCCAAATGAAACTGAACCGTCTCTATCCGATCATAAATATATATTTTTCGATCATTTTGATGTCACCTTCAATGTGGTGACATATCGTAATCTTAAATCTACAAACTGGGACCTCTTTTTGGAAAACTTGGCGACTAAATTTCATGGATATTTTCCAACAATTAGTCAACTAGACGACTTAGATGACGTCGTGGATACGACAAACTCATTCATATTAGCATCCTACGAAGAAGCTTGTCCACTTCGTACTGTTAAATCGACTAGGGGAACCCCTTGGTGGAGGGCTGAACTTGAAAGAATGAAGAAAGTTATGAGAAGAGCTTGGAACCGGCGTCAGCGTGATGACTCCAGGGATTTCAGGTCAGCTCGTAGTGCATATAAGAAATGTCTTAGATCTGCAGAACGGGTTGGCTGGCAAAGCCTATGCACTAATGTCTCTAGTCTGAACGAGGCTAGCAGATTAAATAAAATTCTCTCCAAATCGAATGATTTTCAGATGAACTCCTTGAAAACCAGAGATGGTGTTTATGTGACGGACGAAAAAAATGTTCTTAATTGTCTCTTCGACACACACTTTCCAGGTTGTATCGATCCGGAGTTGAACAATGTTCACAGATCTCATTCTGGTGATTCGGACTCGTGGGCGTTAGCACGCACATTGGTTTCCACTGAATCGGTCAAGTGGGCAGTTGACAGCTTTGCTCCATACAAATCACCCGGAAAAGATGGAATACTTCCCGTGCTACTGCAAAAGGGATTTGATATTCTTAAACATGTCTTGAAAAAGATTTTGCTTTCCAGTCTTGCTACCGGGTATATCCCGAAAGCATGGCGAGAAATAACTGTTAGATTTATTCCCAAAGGGGGGCGCTCAAGCTATGAAGAAGCCAAGAGTTTTAGGCCTATCAGCTTAAGTTCTTTTCTTCTGAAAGCTTTGGAACGGATAATCGATCATCACAGCAGGAACGTTAGTTTAGTTGAATATCCACTGCACAAAATGCAACATGCATATCAGTGTGGGAAATCTACGATCACTCTGCTTCACGATGTTGTTTACAACATTGAGAAAGCCTTCTCGCTCAAGCAATCTAGCTTGGGTGTATTCCTAGATATTGAGGGTGCTTTTGACAATGTGTCCTTCCAGTCTATTCTGGAAGCGACGCGCGGTCATGGGATACCTGCATGTATCTCAGGTTGGATAAACGCAATGCTTAGTAACCGCATACTTTGCTCGTCACTGCGACAGGCTGAGATACGGAAGTTGAGTATTTGCGGTTGTCCTCAGGGCGGCGTTCTGTCACCTTTGTTATGGAACTTAGTAGCTGACGGCTTGTTGAAGAAACTCATTGAGCTTGGATTTCCAACCTACGGGTTTGCTGACGATTACCAAATACTAATTACTGGATTTTGCATCGGAACAATCTTTGACTTAATGCAACAGGCATTAAGAGCTGTCGAACAGTGGTGTCAACAAGTTAAATTATCAGTTAACCCAAGCAAAACTTCAATGGTTCTTTTCACGAAGAAGCGAATAACAACCGGGGTTCGTCCCTTGCAGTTCTTTGATTCTGAGCTACTGTGTGCGGATCAAGTCAAATACGTTGGAGTCATATTGGATTCCAAACTGAATTGGTCTGCTCACATTGAGTTCAGAGTCAAGAAAGCGTGCATGGCCTTCGGGCAGTGCAGACGAACTTTTGGAAAGACCTGGGTCTCAAACCTAAATACATCTATTGGATTTACACGACAATTGTACGTCCAATACTGTCATACGGATGCCTTGTGTGGTGGCAGAGGGGAGAGGTGGTGACAGTCCAGTCAAAGCTAAACCATCTGCAAAGAATGGCGCTCATGGCGTTGACTGGTGCTTTCACCACGACTCCGACTGCTGCTCTTGAGGCACTTCTAAATATCAAACCATTACACATACACTTAAAACAAGAAGCACTATCATGTGCATACAGACTGCAGGTTACTGGGCTTTGGAACAGTAATCATGTTGATCTTGCTACCAGTCATACACGATTGTGGTCACAAATGGTTACATGGGGTGAAGATATTCTTGCTCCCAGCGATATTACACTCACTTGTAGTTTTCCTTACAGGACATTCCATGTGAAGATTCCCTCTCGAGAGGAGTGGTTGTCTGGCTTTATGGAAAGACAACAACAAACGCAAGTGGTTTGTTATACTGACGGTTCTCTGATGGAGGGACGTGCCGGTGCTGGTGTCTACTGTCGTGAAATGAGATTGGAACAATCTCACTCACTAGGTAGATACTGTACTGTATTCCAAGCAGAAATCTTTGCGATTATGTGCGGGGTGCAATCGGCCCTTCAACTGAGTTTGTCCGGCAGAGTTATAAACTTCTGCTCCGATAGTCAGGCTGCAATCAAGGCCCTTAACTCAGACAAATCCCGGTCCAAGCTAGTGATCGCGTGCCGAACCCAAATCGAAGAACTAAGCATTGTCAATACTATCTACCTTGTCTGGGTGCCCGGACATTGCGGTATTACTGGAAATGAATGGGCTGACGAATTGGCCAGGGCAGGTTCAGCGATTGACTTCGTTGGTCCTGAGCCCGCGCTGCCAATTTCGACAAGTTGGATAAGGGAAAAAATACGGTCCTGGGCTTCGTCCGAGCACCGCAATTATTGGAGAAATCTACAAACGTGTCGCCAAACAAAGGCGTTTCTAGAACAACCATGCCCAGTGGTTTCGAAAAATCTCTTACATTTTTCGAAGCTCCACTGCGGCATGCTGACCAGGGCTTTAACCGGCCATTGCAAACTCAATTATCACATGGCAACTATTCAGCGCGCTGAGTCTTTTTCATGTGATCTTTGTGAATCCGACTACGGAACCTCATATCATCTGATATGCAACTGTCCAGCGGTAGCGCAATTGCGATTTCGAGTCTTCAGCCGTCCTTATATAGACGAAACCATGTTTGGTCGACTGAAACTCAGAGACATACTAAAGTTTCTTATCCAATGTGGTAAAGAGCTTTAGGCTTATTCGCAGGCAAGTTGAACTACTTGTGAGTTTAACTTACCTGTTGTTTATTTTTGTTTTGTGCTGTTATTTTTCCCTCCCTTCCAATTCTACTTCCCCACACCTCCTTGTCCTTTCCTTCCGCTCAGGAAATGATGAAAACACACGGCAAGGCACAAATCCCCGACTACGTCCGGGGAACGTGCCATTTGAGCCAATATATTCTGATTCCTGATTCTGTTCGGGCAGACTCGCAAACATAGACACATTAGAAATTATGACGAACAGTATTATTCAACTTCCGACAAAAATCGTTGCAATCTTCAATTGCAACGATTAGCTCTCTTTATAGTTTATAAGTTAGTTTATAAGATTTGTTTAGCTCCTTATTCACAAGACAAGTACCGTAAACCGGGGTGACATTGATCACTTTTCGAAGTAATCATTACATATTTTTCGACGTAACACATTTTTTTCAAGTTTAATATTTTTAAACCATGTACTGATGTATGAAGGACATGATTGGATGGTTTTACCTGAAATTCTCTGCTTACCACTATTTTTTCAAAAATCATTACAATTTGAAGTCCGTTTTCATATTTCGGGGTGACTTTGATAACCTGTATGATCACCCACATTAAGTTCTTGATGTCAATGTTTTTCATTCAAATGTTTGTTTAAACTGATGTTAAAAAGATATCCATTGTTAAATAGATGTTAATTGGTATTGTACACAGCATTTCAATATACTGTAAAATTCAACTGACCAAAATTCGTATAAATCGGGTCTAACTTGAATAAAAGTATCTAAAAACATGTTTAACTGCAAAATTTGTTTTATTTCAGTGGTTTATCAATTAACAAAGATTTTCATCTATTTTAACATATTGGAGTATTGCATATAAAAAAATATTGTGAATTTACGCTTTCACAAAACAATTTTTTTTAAATAAGCAAGCTCTCAGAAATCGATTTGGCACATCCGATACCAAAGAAAAATAAAAAATCGCTTGGAATTTACTATTCTTGCTAAAATCTATGATTTATTTGTTGTATAAAAAATAGACACTTTAAGATGCTTAGTCAAAATAAAATAAAGTAAAAGTTTAGATTTTTGCATATTTTGTACTCAAAAATCGAATAATGTACTCAAAAAGTATAACAAATCACTACTTCATAAGTTTAGAGCAAAACTCATTACAAATTCGAATTATTAGGCAGACTATTCTAGCTAAATATGTAATCTACGAAAAAAGTTTCGAGTGATCAAAGTCACCCCGACGATCAAAGGCACCCCGGTTTACGGTAGGTTTAAAACATCCTACTGAAAAAAATACTTAACTGCGAAAGCATATTATATCTTAATAATAATTAACTGAATCATGTAAACAATAGGGATGAAAAGTCACCACTTGTGGCTGAACACCTAATATACTAAATTAGAAATGTAATGTAAACAAAACAATATAATCAAATAGAAAATAATATATAAAAAAAATATATATATATATATATATATATATATATATATATATATATATATATATATATATATATATATATATATATATATATATATATATATATATATATATATATATATATATATATATATATATATATATATATATATATATATATATATATATATATATATATATATATATATATATATATATATATATGTATGCCCCGACTATGTACGGGGAATCCATTAGGATGGGGCATTGTTATATGGAAAAACGTAATCATAACTGCATCAACCGAGCACAGCACTTTTTTGGTTCCTTTTGGGGTCCCAAATAAATGTGCAAAATTTGGGGTCGATTGGTGTTGACCCGGCGTAGCGCATTGCGTTTGAAATTTGTATGGAGATTAGTATGGAAAAACTAACTTATTGCATTTTTAATTCTACAGACTACAATTCTTTCTGCAGTATGCCAACAAATAGATAGAAGTGTAGTCCATGATATTCTGAACAACTTTGCCGAGGGATGTATGGTGTTAGAATGTCTCTAAACCAAGTTATATCTGTTCAAAATTCGATACATCGAATTAAATGCCAAAAATCATTTTTATTGCCAACACTGCGGGTGTACCAATGATATTTCATATAGCATTCCAAAATAACATAATATATTTTAGATTTACCACATTGGTATGTTTGTATGAATTATTCAAAAGCCTTAGCTCAATTTCATGAGCGTAGGTAGTTGAGCAATAGAGTGTAGTGAGTGGTGAGGGGGGGGGGACTTTAATATGTAGAAATTCGAACTGAAATATTGTCGAGTTGGAATGTTTAGATGAATTTTTTTTTCAAAGCGTTTACACAATGTCCTACGCATAATAGTAACGATGAAATAAATCATACTGTATCCCTTTGCCTTGACTTATCAATAGAAGTTACGTTACAGACTGAATAAACTGCACTCAAAAAATAAATCACTTTGATTTCATGTGATTATTCACATAAATACAAATGTTTTCATTTTCGACATAGATTACGTGATTCATATAAATCACATGTAAAAACTATGTAGCGGCTATGTGAATAGCATATAAGTTTTAAATGACGTCAATCTTTGATAATCCAGCTTACGTGAATTTCATGTACGAAAAAATTAACCGCGTGAACCGACACTTGCTGGGTTGGTATTGTGTTCTTCGAAAGGTTTGTATTATTGAATTTATTTGCATAATAGATAAATCTGATATTCTATTTACTTTAATTTCAGGGATCGATTGGAAGAATGGCCAAATTCTCGGTCCAAAGTTACGGATCAATTACTTTTTAGCGCGGTATGTGCTATGGAATGTGTTTAATGTTAAAGTTCTAGTTTAAATGAATGCCTTATAATAAATTGTAAAATAATCAAAGAAATAAATATAAACATCTTAGTGTTTGAAAATTAAAAATACTTTTATTGTTATATATCAGTACCATACAAATCAAACTATCTGTTTCAAAGATAAAATATATCTGGCTCATCAAATAGAAGTTACATGTTTTCTGTATACTGCGCAACGGAGATTCACGTAATAATTGCATAAACACAGACATGCATAATATGTTGGACTTCATGTAATTAATACGTGAATTTCCTTTCCCAGGTATATGAAAAACACGTAACTTTGACCTGGTGAGCTAGATAAATATTATTTGATGAGTCAGATACTGATCTATCGGTCTATCCTACAAAATGTACGTGAAAAGTGTGGTGGATGAGATTCACATATGTTCTCATGTAAAAGCAACGTGATTTATTTTTTGAGTATGATGTCGAGTTGATATGTCAGAGGATTGCATTGATTATATTTCGGTTTAATATGCATTATGATTTGATAGCATGCTCATTTCGATTCTGTTCGATCACCTGAAGCAAAAACTGCTGTAGGGATCTGGTGGATTTCATGTTGAAATCCAGAAATTAGCTGCACGCCTCGTGATCGAACAGTTTAGACCCGTTTTGTCAGCCCCTTGGCGAATTTTAGCCTGATAAAACAGGGACATTGATAAAATCGGGACATATATTTTTCGGTCTTTTAAACAAACCGAAGCTCTTAAAATATTCTTCTTTGGTCCTTAGATATAACCTAGCAACCTTTTCTAATTATTTACTTTAAGTTTCCCTTAAGGGGGTCTGACAGTGCAAAATTTAACCAAAAATTAATATTTTTATTTTTGCAATTTTCGGATCTCTAAGATAAGAAATATATGCCCAAGAAAGGATTTCCTCGAATTCATCTTGGTTCGTCTGCTAGAGCCCATCAAACTACCAACTAACAATTTTCATATGAAACTGATACAATCGGGTCAAAAAGCTGATAAAATCGAGGGTGGATAAAATCGAGGGCTGATAAAATCGGGTGCTGATAAAACCGGGTCTCCACTGTAATACTATACCGTTTGCACAGTGAATAAGTAACAAAGCAATAGGTTAAATTGACCGCTTGTTTAACTGATATAGCTATAGTGGTGCGATTTTTGATTTCTTTTTTGAGCGAGATGCGAAGGGAGGCTGATTGATCATAATAAATACTACTAAACTAGCGTGACGAATGAAAATTTTAATAAGTAATCATTATAAACAACGTTAAATTCATAATTTTGTCATTTTTACTCACGTGCTAAGGAGTAACAAGCAATTGAGTATGTCGAATACAAGCTTTAGTAAGGATTTATATCTACCCTCAGGTACGGGGTCCCCTTGTCCAAGCGCAGTAAAGCCGGTACTGGTAGCAAAATCAGTCGATTCCGCCAACCACAAACCACCAAATAGCTACAGATGAAAACTCGCAAACAGCAAGCGTTCGTTGCCGGCAGCAAAAACTGTCAAGTCATCCGGATTGTAACAACGTCCGTCGTCCACGATGCAATCAAACTTCTGCAGATATTGGTAATTCGATGGCAAATGTTGCACCAATGATTCATCTCAGGTCATAAATTACATCAGTAAAAGAAGTGGTGAATAGCTTCCTTGATCTGGGTGGTTTGTTGTATAAATTGTTCGATGAATGAGTGCTACACGATATTTAGCTTAACTCTAAGCACGATGCCGTGGAACGCGAAACGCGTTTCCGTCACCGTTGTGATCGATGGAGGCGCGTGGTGATTAGTAATATAATAAGTTTGATAACCTTCAAAATTGTCTAAATCTGAAGGATTGTAAATCCAGAAAAACAACAATTTAACAAAGCACCAAATTTATATCTTGCAACAATATGTTCCATTGTGTGAAGCTTGAATCGCAATTATAATACAATGACGAACCGAAAACTATTACTTATCCTCGAACTAATTAGTTACAATTCGAAAGTTACACTACAGATTTTTGTAGCAATACAATTTAATTATATAAAACTGTGCTCCCTAAAACAAATATTATGAACTTTTTACGAAGAGTTCCATATTCTATGTGCATCTAGCCAATTCCAAGCAGCATTGAGCAATTTTGAAAATTTTAAAACTTTATTCCTTTTCTCTCTTCACCAGGACTTTCGAGTGCTGAAAATCCTACCGAGCGACTTGGACGAAGTCGAAGACATCAAACAGGTCGGCAACGAGTACTATTTTAAAAAGGACGTAGAAGTGATTGATGACTCCGAGAACGAAGTTGTGCCCGTTGCGAAAAACGAGCCCAGAAACGACACCGCACAGTTTACGGAAACACTTGACATTGTGGTTCTTCCGCCGCCCACCAGAGACGTCGATGTCTACGAGAGCAGCTTCGACAGGGTGGACGATAGTGGCGGTGAAAGTGATAAAAGCACCATCAATTTGTTCGGATTGATTGCCCCAACCGTGGGCTCAGGTTTACAAAGCAGTACTAGTCAAAAGCGAGAATCTACAGCTGAAAGCATGGCAACCCACGAGAGTTTCTACTCAACACAAATAACTTTAACTGACACCGGGAAAGTGAATGTTACTCGACAGAGTGACCATTCCACCTTGGGGACGCTGCCACCCACATCAGGCAATGGTTCGAGCGGTCAGGAAAGCTTAGAGAAATATCCGGATGTGGAGTCAAATGAAATTGATAAGGATGCCAATAAGCCGATCAGAAACAGTACCGAGGATGATTTTAGTTTTAACAATAAGACATTCAGGAAAATGCAGGAGACTGTGTTGGAGGAAATGAGTGATAAAAAATACGGAGGAAGGGAAGGCTACCCGGTAACTTATGACTACGATGACGAGGACGATTTAGAGGAGGACGATAACGAGGATGACTATGAGGAAACGGAGAAAATAGGCCATAAGAAATATATCAGGTGAGTACGTGAGCTTTCAAGCAACGGATGAGGGTTAGATTTATCTAAAAAATCTACTTCTTCAGCTTGCTTGGAAGTTGAATCTATTCCCATTCCCGCATTATAGTGTCGTAATCCATTAATGTTTATGGAGAAACAACATGAATTATGCTAAGTTAAGGGGATGACCTGCTTTGGGAGGTAAAAAGGTGTGTTTTCACTACACAAAGGCTAGCCTTTTACAAATTTAGGTATTATGTACATACATTTGAAGAGCCCAAACAAATTTTTCATTATAAAATGTAAAAAGCAGAGTTATGGATTATTTAGTGAAACAACTCGTTAATATAGTACCTAATTGGCTGGAAAAGCTCAGCTAGTAATTATTTATTTTGCAAATTTCCCGAATTTGAACAATTTTGGGCATGACCATATTTTTGTGCATAAGGACACAAGACCTAACATAAAGTATGGTTTTTTAGTGTTTCAGATTCTCCTCGCCAGTAACTAACACCAAATTAATGCTATTCAGAAAAGTCAAAACCCGCACCAAATTAGCGATAGCCTGTCACTAAAATTCAAAAAGTCACACGTCTTGCGTGAACACAGTGATATCTCGATAGTATGTACAGAGGCTCTGTTTGCCAACGAGGAATCTGAACCGAAACTGTCGTTTGATATAAGTACCAAACGCATGGTACTATGCAAATTTCCCAAATAGGAAAAATTTTGGAGAAGATCGGTTTTTTGTGCATAAGGACACAAGACCTAACACAAAGTATGGTTTTTAGTGTTTCAGATTCTCCTCACCAATAACTAACAACAAATTAATGGTAGTCAGAAAAGTCAATACCCGCACCAAATTAGCGATAGCCTGTCACTAAAATTCAAAAAGTCACACGTCTTGCGTGAACACAGAGATATCACGATAGTATGTACAGAGGCTCTGTTTGCCAACGAGGAATCTGAACCGAAACTGTCGTTTGATATAAGTACCAAACGCCTGGTACTATGCAAATTTCCCAAATAGGAAATTTTTTGGAGAAGATCGAATTTTTGTGCATAAGGACACAAGACCTAACACAAAGTATGGTTTTTAGTGTTTCGGACCAACTTAATGCTAGTTAGATAAGTCCAAACCAGCACCAAATTCACGTTAGTTTAGCGTTCACGCAAGACGTGTGACCTTTCGAATTTTAGTGTCTACCTAGCGCCAATTTGGTGCTGGTTCAGACTTATCTAACTAGTTGGTGTTGGTTACTGATGAGGAGAATCCTAAACACTAAAAACCGTAGCATAAGGTTATGGTTTTGTGTCCTTATGCACTAAAGGAAACGAGGAGAGGCCGAAACACTAAAAAACCATAAATTATTTATTTATTTGTTTTATACATCAACAGACATATTAAAACCCCAATGATGTTGGCCGTAATATTTATCCTATTTATAATAATCAAGTCGTATACAAAAACAATAGTCATACCATAATTTAAAAAAAACGAATGAATTTTGTTAACAAACTGATTAAAAAGTCTGGAGAAACGTATACACAGAGTTTCCCGAGAAACGTTGAAATCGAATGCTTAAGCGACCTGGTTAAAAATTCTTTGTAGATCAGTGATGGATCCATATATACTATAGTTAGTGCGTCGGAATGGTAATCGGAACATAATGTTATTGCGTAATACTCGAGATGCGACGTTTATGTTAATTTGTTCCAAAATAGCTTAGTCATTTATACGACATTGCAGAGTGTCAGCGATAAACAAAGCTCTTCCGATATTCTTTTGAACATACAGAGTTGGATCAGCTGACAGTTTTCATATCTAGGTAATCGGAAAGGATCTCTCCATGGCAATCTACAGAGCGCGAAACTCACAAAGCGAGGCTGCACGGTTTCAATTCACTCAACGCCGTTTTTGCGGTATGGGTTCCACACTTCAGAGCATCATTGTAGGATTGATCGCAATAAAGAGCAGTAGAGCGATTTGAAACAATATATATCCGTAAAACTTTTGGCTATACTGAGGATGAACCCCAGTGCTCTAGACGCTGCACCAACTGCATAGTAGGGTGTCCCAAAATGACATCATGTTAAAAAAGTCATCGGGCTCACTTCTTAAATGAAAGGTTAGGGTATTAGGACCACGTTCTTCTTCGGAGTGAGTTTGCTAAAACGCTTCCTACTGGTGGCGACTTTTGATTTTTTGAAAAATGGGCCGATTTTGGATAAAATTTCAAATGTATGCCTGTTGAAGTGATCCTGAACTGTCTAAGATTTTTTTTAGCATTTTTTTTATTTTTCTGGAGATCCAAACGGAACAGTTTGGTTAGTTAGTTTGTACAAATTTTGAATTATAAGAGCGGCAGAGCCATTAAAACTTAGCAAAAAGTGAAATTTTTTGTGCTTTTCAGTATTTTTTCTTCAAAACTGGGTATCTACAAAATTTTAAAAGTACAGAAAACACTTTATATAGTTGAGCCGAATTTAGGGGCGTAATTTTGCTGAAGAAAGTGTATAGCTACGGCTAATGGGGTATAAGTTATTTACGTTTTTGTTAAATAACCTTTTGACATTTTATGATATTCATAAAAATAACACTGTTCTACAAAATAAAACAACTTAAGTGGGCTTAGTCCGCATATTATTTTTCGGAAAATAGAAGGAAAATGATGAAAAATTGCGTTTTTCGCTTGTCTCTAGTACATCAGAATCGGCTTTTATGAGCATTTGACGATTTTTTTAAAAAATATTTTCTATATTAATTGCCTCCTAGCGGGCTTGAAAATCACTAAAATTAAACAAATATGTCGAGTTAACGGCAAGTTATGGCGTATATTTGAAGGTTGAATTGATTAACCTACTTACATTTTGTATATAAAATCTTATTTTCATGTTAGGAACTTTGAACTGGAGAAAAATGCAAAAGAGTGAGGTGAGTGTTGAAAAACTGATATTTACTGTTTAGATCACATAAATCCGATATAGTCAAATTTGGGGCAAATATCCTCGAAAAAGTTTTACAACAGAATACAGCGCATCTTCTGACACAATCGTTTTGTTGAAGATGCCTCCTAGAAGTAATTATGGAGAATTAACTCTTTAAAAAATAATTAGAGACTTGGCGTCATTAGCAAAGTTATTATTTTTATAATTTAAGTTACAAAAAAAAAATCATCAGATGCTCATTAAACCTCGTCCTGACATACTAAAGACATACAGAAAACGTCATTTTTCATAATTTTGCTTCTATTTTTCGAAAAACAATGTGTGGTCAAAGCACATTTGAACTGATTTACTTTTTGGAACAGAATTATTTTTGATAAATTGCTAAAAATGTCAAAGGTTATCTAACAAAAACTTAAATAACTCATACCCCATTAGCCATAGCTATACACTTTCTTCAGCAAAATTACGCCCCTGAATTCGGCTCAACTGTATAAAGTGTTTTCTGTACTTTTAAAATTTTGTAGATACCCAGTTTTGAAGAAAAAAAGCTGAAAAACACTAAAAATTTCACTTTTTACTAAGTTTTAATGGCCCTGCCGCTCTTATAATTCCAAATTTGTACAAACTAACTAACCAAACTTCTCCGTTTGGATCTCCAGAAAAATAAAAAAATGCTGAAAAAAATCTTAGACAGTTCAGGACCACTTCAACAGGCATAAATTTGAAATTTTATCCAAAATCGGCCCATTTTTCAAAAAATCAAAAGTCGCCACCAGTAGGGAGCGTCTTAGCAAACTCACTCCGAAGAAGAAAGTGGTCCTAATACCCTAACCTTTCATTTAAGAAGTGAGCCCGATGAATTTTTTAACATGATGTCATTTTGGGACACCCTACTGCATAGTAGACGTGTGGTTTGTTGAGAATTCAGAATCACTCCCAGATCTTTCACGTGACTAACGCGTTCAATGTATGTTTCTAGTAGCCGTCATAAATAAATCGAATCCTTCCGCAAACATCTGGAGATCATCCGCTAAGGACAATCGTGGAGTTTTCAGAACTATATGTACACCATTGAAGTATAGTAGAAAAATCAACGGTCCCAAGTGATCATCTCCTATTACAATCGCTATCTCTCGGTCTGTGAGGTAGGATCGAAACCACTGCAAAACAATTTACACGATTTATTACAAATCATTCCATTTTTGCTACTGCGATATCGTAATTTATCTTACCGAAAGCGACAGATAAGTCGCAGCTGATCGACCGTCCAGACGTTGTGTCCTGTTGATCTTCACATAGGTGCTGCTTACAGTAAGCCTGAAGAGGTTCCATAATCACCTGGTCACACAACTTCGAGACAGCACTCGATGAAATGATTCCACTGTAATTATTGACGTTTCGCTTTTTACCCTTTTATTGGACTGGGAACATGTTCACGTATTTCCTGCAAGGTAGAAAAACTCCTCTAGCAAAAGATGATCGAAAGATGTGAAGAAGCGAAGTAATCAAAGTTTCAATATGACTTTCAGGATAACGAAAGGGAACCCGTCGGGTTCCTGAGTGAAAGATGATTTAAGCCGAGGGGAAGCTCTGATAATCATTGTTGCATCGGCATCGATAGCACTAAAAACTTGGACTACAATGGGAGCTCTGCTAGCAGCGAGTTCGATTTGCTCAATAGTTAGTGCCTCATCTGGTAATATATTCGCGATTTTTCCGATAAAAGTGCTCATATGATGGCTGGCGTCCAAAAGGGGCCAACCCACATTTTGCATTTTTTACAGGAAATGGATAAAAAACTTCCGCATTTCCAAATTAACATTGTTTTTATTCTTAAAATACACGATTTTATTAGTAGTTCAGTAGTTAGTATCCATATTGTCTAGAAAAAATAAGATCAGAGTTCCGCACTAATATGAAATAAAGCGCTAGATGCCATACAGCAACTTTTACAAAGACACCATAACTCTATGACGAAAGTTAATAATTGTATTGTATGTTTTATTTTAATTTTCCGACCACAATGTACCAGTTTTCTTTTGATCCCTTATTGCTCGGTCAACTTTCAATGTAGACACAGGACACTTTTACTGGAATTTTCGAAAAATTACGCTCAACAATAGACATTCGTGCAAGAAATATATATTAGATAGAAAATACCGTACATGAGCGGCAATCACCTTCAGAAATGACTGTTTGGACCGAAACGTTAACGTACAATGCAATCCAACATTATTATATCGAGTTCACTAATATGAGAGCCACAACATAACATTTACTGATGGCGAATCGATAGTCTACTTTTTCTTAAAATATCAAAAAACGAACGAGAAAACTCGAATTTCTATAAAACACGATGTGGGGTTGGTCCCTTTTGGACGCCAACAAGTACTGGGGTTACTTCCATGGTCAACGTTTACTGCTAATAGCAAAAAACCTACAAATTATTTTCAAATTTCTCAAATGATAATTACCAAAAAATGTGGGTTAGCCCCTTTGGGAGCCAGCCATTCAATATCTTGTGATGTGGTAAAGGGTTTCTCGCATCAAATTACATCACGGCAAAAACGCTGTAGAAAATTACCTAGTTGACAAATCCTTAGCAAACTTTTAGCATATTTATTTCATTCAACTTTAATACCATAAACGTACGCTCTCACCATACGCTTAACTCCACTCATTAGGTTCTGTACAGCATCTGGCAGCAGCTTCCTCTGTATGGAAACCCATGTTCATGTCCACCTCAGATTTGACCTCCTTGGGATGGTTCCGTAATGTCTGCTTCATAATTGCCCAGTATTATTCAATGGGCCTTAGTTCCAGTGCACTGGGAGGGGAGTTGTCCTTGGTTACGAAAGTAACCTTGGCTTTGGCTTCGTACCATTCCAAGACAACATTTGAATAGTGGCACGAAGCTAGATCCGGCCAGAAGATTGTAGAGCCCTCGTGTTACTTCAACAGAGGAAGCGGACTCTTCTGTCCTTGAGGTAGATTTCCCCGTTTATAGTCCCGGTAGTTACGAGCGGCGCACTCCACGTCAGCAGATTGCTTGCCAAATCATGTATTTATTGAAAAACTTTCAAAGTTTCGGCTTCCTTACTTCCTCCGGAACATCAAACTTGTTCTGGGCACAGAACAGTTGCCCCGAAAGCTGCCGAAAGTCCGTCTTGACGTCCACAATGACACAATGAGGCTTCATCAGCATCTGGGTGTACGGTTTCCGGGCCCGTGATTTCCACATCGTATTTTGCCGTTGGTCACGATTTTGAGCCTTCTGCATTTTGTACGCATGGCCACATCCCTGACCGAAGCATTAAAATTCCACTTGAACGCTTTTACTACATGTTTGTGATCCTGAACGCTAATAGAAGATCCATTCTGACCGCATTTCTTCTTCCGTTCGATGCTCAGAGTTTTGTAGCAACGTTTAATCACACGACTCACCGTTGACTGCACTATTCCGAGTTTTTTCCGATGTCCCGATGACGGATTGAGGATATTGCGCAAAATAAATTCGGGGCGTTGCTTTTCAGGTGACGCCATTTTTTCCAATTTTGGAAAACTGACAGCAATAAAAAATACAGTGTAAACAATATATTCTAAACTACTTCTACCCAATTTTTCAATAAAAAATACCCAATTTTCTACTGCGTTTTCTGTGATACAATTTAATGTGGGACTCCCTTTAGCTGTGTTCCCATTGAGAGTCACGGATGGCGGCAGTCCAGATTGCTTGCGCTGCTCATTAACATATTTCCACAAACGTTTTGGGACGCGACATAAAATTACGCTGACTATTTTGCTAATATAGAAAGAAGCAGTGTTGACTGGCTCGTTTATACGCATAGTTGAGACTGACGTAATAGTTTCTGAGTGGTATGCTGCGATACTTGGAAAACCTCCGCAGGGCAGCTAACCAGTACGCTGGACTTTAACCGTCGCAGCGTACTCGTTAGCCATGAAGGACCGATTTGTCGATGGTGAACTTTCTTCGGAACATGCCGGCCAATAACGTACACCAGAACTTTGGAAAAAACTTGTGGTTGGAACTGTGGTTTCGACATCTTCGGGATCCAGCATATTTCCATAATCGATGGAGGAAATTGGGACGGTCTGCTATACTGCGATGGTCAGCTTCACGAAAATCGTAGGAGAGCGGCGATACTTCGATACTACGATATCATGCATACTAGTTTTACCAGAGGAGAGCCATCACTATTGATGTGGCGGAAACCTGATCGCTGACAAAACAAAGGTCATGGGGGCGATTGATCTCATTAGCAATAGGATTGATGGGCGGAGAACGGAATGATCGGAATCCGGATAAAAAAATCCATTACGGAAAGATTTCCATGAAATGCTGGAAGGATTAAAATCTCCTAGTACCATGATCTCATCAATCTCATAAGTATCTTTAAGGATCCTAAAACCCGAGCTGCAGTGTGCTTCGACATATTCGATGTCACGAGCGCGGTCGGGTGAAACATACAAAAGGCCTCTTAAGCCTTAACTACTGGAAAACAATGCAGCACCTGAAGAAACTGAAAGTATGGTCGAAATCTGTTTCTGCATTCACTTCTTCTTCTCTGGTAATAAACTAAACAAAAGCGGTCTTCTCTGTTCTGGGATTTTCTGAAAAGTGTAGTTACAAGAAGCAGTTTATTAATCAATATCAATATCACTTGCAATCATTGTAACACGAATTTTATCAGAACTCCTGCACAGGAGCAGTTTGGTCACTACTTTGGAATGACACCTTCAAGGATAGCACAAAAGGTGCTGAAAGAGCCTCCATGTTGCATCATAACCGATTTTTGAAGCACAGTTTTTATTCCAACAGATGTGATGAAAGTGGCAGCACTGGCGAATCGCCCGGACGTGTTGTCGTTAACGTCCAATATTTTTTCAGTGATATATATTCAACAGAAAAATGAAGTCAATCGTTTAGTAGGTAGTTTTTCCTGTTGAGTTACGTGTTAGTAGGTTGAAATATCACGAGAAAAGTGTGATTTTGCACAGAACTTTGCCATTGAAATATGTTAAGGTTGCACAGAGAATGCGCAAAATTCGTAAACGAAAAAAGCAGTTTTTTCCACACCGTATGTCAGATCTTCATACAAATCAATCAGCAGTACTGTAACAACATTCTACACACGCTGATTGATTTTTATGAAGATCTGACATATGGTGTGGAAAAAAACTGCTTTTTTCGTTTGCGAATTTTGCGCATTCTCCGTGCAACCTTAAGCAAGACGCGAAAAAATACGTCCGTTCATTCCGCTTAGCGCCGGCATCGCCGCCTGAACCTGAGTAGCTGATGCAGCAATTTCACGGATGGAGGAGAATTCTTCACAGAAATCTCATGAATTTGTTTATTCAGAGCAGGTGAGATCGTTTCACGTTATTTTTCAATGCTTGTCTACCTTCATAAATATTTTTCTTTTTGTACATACGTGCCAGAATAAAAAATATTTTTTATTCTGGAAGTGCGAATATATTGCAAATATCCAATTGATACGTGGATGTATTTGCGCGGGGCTTATTGTATATGAAGGCGGCCTCAGAATGTACCTGTAGGAACAGGCATTCTTGAAATGGGTCGTTGGGTGTACAATCGATGAAAATAAATATATTATTGCATAGATTCAGACAAGTTTCTTCCACAAAAGCACTGCCAGACAGTGGGAAATGGATTGTATACACACACACACACACAATTTCTATTCCAACAGATGTAAAAAAACTTTCCGGCTTCAACGATAAATCCATGATGAGCGACGAATTTATCCTCGACACCGCAAACTCGAACAACCAGATAATAGCCCTAATCACCCGAAGGACCCTTGCTTACACCGCAGGATCGACCAGCAAAGAAAACCGTTTTGAGCTTACCAAACAAACAAATTTTGAGTTTTTGTGATCCTGATCCAAATGATTTACAAACAAAATGAAACAATCTCACCAGAAAATCTATGTTACATTTGGAACAATATTTTGTGGTCGATCATGTCTTCTGTCCACTCGCTCTTAGCTCAATGTTCCTCTTCATTGATCCATACCCTCAGTAGCGACCTGGGTGTCAAGCTTCAACTCAAAAATCGAGCCATCCTCTGTCATCAAGTGTATTAGATACCGACAACCAACAACACAAGTTGACACTGATCACTACTGAAGCGCTTGCGACACTTCGTAGAAATTGTGAAAAGGGCGAATAGCAATCAAATTTGCAGAAACAACTATTGAAAAATTGACGTGAGCCGAAAAATTATATAACATTTAAAAAACTGAATTTATAAAATTCACCCTAGAGAGAACAAGGGAAAACGCTTTAAATTAAAAACCTTTAAAGATACAATTACAACATTTTCAACAAAGTTCTTCAGAATTGACTTCTCTACATTTGTTGAATGAAAGATTGTGTTCTCCTATCTTTTTCGAGATTTCATGCTCTTTTTATTTCAAGAATCGAGAGAGCCACCCTAATTTTGTTTTCTCCAAAAGGAAGTGTATTGTAGAGAATTGTTCGTTACGAAGACGCTGAATGTCTAGTACTAACGGTTTATAAGTTCTGGATTTTCGACCAAAAAAATCGATTTGTCCATAGTGCCTTGGTCAATATTTGTTTCTCTCTGTTTAATAAACCAAAGCTGCTACAATATTCTCGTTTATTCCCTTCTGATTATTTAGTATATTTGCAAATCGGGTCAAAAAGTTGATAAAACCGAGAGTGTACATAATTGGAGGTTGAGAAAATCGAGTCTTTACTGTACTGTAAATAACGAAAATAACGGGCTTGATAAAACGATTTATTACATTTTAGGCACACAAAAATTATAAAAAATGTAGTAAATATCTTCAACATCAGCTTTGTCTAAAAGACTAAAAACAGCATATGGCTAATTATCCTGAAATTGGGATTACTATTTGAACAAATTGGTGTTTGGTGGGTGAATCCTAAAACGACGGCAGGCAGGAAAGGGTTCAGTAAGAATATCTCTAGCAATGTTGTACTTTAACGAAAAATACATAGTAACAGATAAAAATCAAACAAAGAAGTCTGCTATGAACCTATCAACAATAATGGAAAACATTCAGCATTTTCTTCCCTACAAAAAATTATTATGGTGCTCTCATCATCTGGCCACTTTTAACGATAGATTATGTACTCGCTGTTATCCATTCTTCCACACCAAGAAATGGCAAATCTCATGTACTTAAACTCTTCCCAAAAGACTTTTCGCCTTCGCGTGAACATTTACCACATAAAAGGGCTTGATATTGTCAGTTTATGTATTTTATCGGAATCACATCGCTAAATTTGTACACACCGGACGTTAGTTTTAAACCTAGACAATTTCGGGTATTTCGAACAAATTTACGTCAATATTAGAGATTAACCAGTATATTTCATACTATCATAATTAACGATCACTATTACGGCCATGAGGGGCTCTCACCTTCCTTTAATACCCTACCGTACAACGCGCTTTTATCACGAAACATCGTCATGCGTTCGGTTTCCTTATTGTCCAGAAACCAGCCGAAACCAAACCCGGCCATCGGTATGATAGCCAAAATGTACTGTTTCGTAATTCCGAATACCATTTTATTCGAGCCTCTGCTGGCGCAGTTTCCACTTGCGGGTGTGCGATAAATCTGCAGCAATACTACTGATAGTTAAAGTTGGGAAAATTATTACAACACGATAGCGGCGCCAGAGGCTCATCAAAGACATCGATCTGAAATGGGAAATAAGTGAATTATTTACTTTAATTGATACAAATAATCAGTATTAAATTTTACCTGCAACAGATTATGCAAACACTTTGACGGTGGTCTGCTAAGTGTTACTGTCAATCGATACTGTTGACAGCGTAACGCAGTGCAGAGCTGCCAGTTGTACAGATATTGCTTTGCGTGTAAGTCGTCAAAGCCCTACAAGCAGAGTTAAAAATAATCGAAGCTCTTTTTTGACGGCTGAAAATGAACATGATGCTACTGGCGGTGAATAGAAAAAAATATTCGTTCAAATATCCATGTTATTCACCCGGATAGAATTTTACAATAGCATTTACCCTACAAACAATCATAAAACAATAAATATTATAGTTATTACTGTTTCAACATTGTTCGATGCCAAGTTCTCACAGTAGATTTACAATAAAATTCATGTAACAATAAATTTCACTGTTCAGCAAAAACTGATACAGTGCAATCACACTAAATTTTACTGTTTTCGAGAAAAAATGTATGGAGAAAAATTGATTTTTTTTTAACGTTAAGATACATAACCACTCCCCATTTTCACTGTAAAAGTCTATTTTACATTGAAATTTACTGTAAAAACGTTCAAGTTTATTGTTTTTGTATTGTAGCATAACATTGAAACTTACTGTAAATTATTGTAAAATTACTGTACTGTCACAGTGAAAATCATGGTTTTGTTACTGTACATTTCTATTCGGGCATTCAGTTGAATATCGTACAATATATTCATTTCACTAATTATCTAGGAAAATGTTTTCAAATGCCGGTAAAGCATATGAAACAACAATCATTCGCTTACATTGTGCCAGGGCCTACTTTGATGCGTTTGATTCGTTGCTGCATGATCGCTTCGTGTAATAATCGGAGACGAATGAAAATCTGCATGGATGAATGGGCGGTTCGTTCGTTTGACGTTTTCAGCTGCGTCACTGAATATTGAAAATGAATGCGGCTGAATATGGTTAATTTTCATTCAATGAATTTGAATATTTTTAACTCTGCCTACAAGAAACTAGCTCCAACATCCTACAAAACATCGAACGAAGTGGATCGGCGTAAGGCGTTCGTAACTTTGATGCAAAAATGGACATTATGTGCATTTTTTTCTAATTCGTTGCAAATTTGATGTACATTTCTAGAGTGATCTGCCCCTTGGTGTAAACCTAGGTGTAATTTCAAACAACAGTATTGACTGAATCAAACCTGAACCTTGTTTATCACTACACTGTAAAAAAACAAATCTAATTTTTATGAGTCATTTAAAAATTATATGTATATTTAAATCTATGAAGCAAAACATGATTAATACGTGCTTCAAATACAGTAATGTTTCGATTATGTCACTATGCCTTTTGATACTCGTTTATATCACCCTCGATTATATCACGCTTTTTGAAAAACAGACAAGGCACACTACTTTTTGATCCAATTAAGCCACATGCTGTGTCCTGGCACTTTTAGGATTTTTTTTACAATTGATTTGCTTATTTACATATAGGGAATGAGCCTATTATTAGGTTTCGGACTATTTCGTTAAGGGTTTATATATGATGAGGTCGGTCAAAAAGTCGAACTTTTTTATTCTTTTATCTTAAAGTATAGATTCTTAAGAAAGTATCTGAAATTTTTATAGGGCTTTAAGTAGTAGAAGCAAACTTTTAGCGCTGTTCATCTTGTTCCTTTAAGTGAAGACAGGGCGTGGCGTGAAACTTTAAGCGTGAATAATCTCGAAATCATGTTTTACCAAGACGTTGTTGCAATGACTAGGATTGCCGAAATATTCTTCGACCGATTTCAATTTTAGTTTTAAATTCTTCGCAACTTATTTGCCGTGTTCTT
The DNA here is from genome assembly GCF_030247195.1 of Topomyia yanbarensis. Lineage (NCBI taxonomy): Eukaryota > Metazoa > Arthropoda > Insecta > Diptera > Culicidae > Topomyia > Topomyia yanbarensis. The sequence goes on along the minus strand of NW_026683880.1, from coordinate 58,004 downwards.
AAGAGACCGTCTGGAGGGACCGTTTGGTGTAGCAGGTAAACAAATCAACTTCCTTTTTAAATTGTTGATAACTAATAAGAAAATCGAAAAAAATTATGAGAAAAACAAAATACGCAAGATATGGTAGGTATGCCTAGATATGCATTTTTTCTTGAATCGATGTGAATACTTTTCTTTTGAAAGAACAATATCAACAATTGGTGATGGGGCTATTGGATGTTGAAACAACGAGAACTGAATCGTAATCTCTTCGAATGTGGCAGATTCCTTCAAGTTTAGTTTTGGGTGATTCAACTACTTTAAGAAACGGTATGTGCTACGTAAGGTGAAGCTGTGTGGGGAAAAATTATCCACTGATGCCATACCGTTTTACCCAATGCGTTGAATAAAGATGGCAGACCCTGCCCTAGCCAACGGCATCAAATAGGTAGTGTGATTATAGAAGCATGGCAAAAATAGGCTCATTACCCTACTTTGATTTATTCTTTTGATTAACTTGACCTTTTTATTACTTTTTGTTTATAGAAATACATGGGTTAATGCTTGAATGTACTTTTTTGGTTTGTTTTGAATATATCACGCTAAAATACAGACCGACCGTGATATAATCGAAACATTATTGTATACAATGTTTTAGCACGCCTCATAAACTTTATATACCTTTGAAAAATATCATTTCAATACGTGGCAACACATGAATTCTATATGCTAGCAAACAAATAACTATTATGTGTGACACATAATTTTAATGTACTTTAGTGATTTTAATGTTTCTACACATATTTAAGATTGTTTAAGAAATTAAAAAGATGGGTGACACATGAACTTTAAGAGTTGTATATATATTTATCATGTGTAGAAGGGATATTGCAAAAATACATAATGTTTCACACATAATTTATACAGAACAGAAAAATTGTTAATTAAAACCAAAATTCGTTTATTCTTACTGATTTTTTTCTGTGTGTACTCGTAAAGTTGTATACCTGGCATCCCTGAACGTAACGCCTATGCGTCAAAAATCGATTTTATCTACATTTTGCGTTCTTCATCACGCGAGTGTTCTGTGTCAGTGTCAGTGCAGGTCACAAAGAGGAACAAGGAAAATGTCAAAGTTGTGCGTGTAAATTTTGTTCTTCAGCAGAATTTCCATAGAGACTAGTAATTTACCACGTTGTTCGATACAATGGCCGATCTGGACGATTTTTTCGCGAAAAAAGACCGCAAAAAATCGAAAACAAAGAAATTTGCAACGGCGGAAGAGCTGGCCAAAAGTATCGAGGACACATCAAAGAAAACTACCGAGGCTAAACCCCGGAAGGTGACCCCAAACGTGGAAGGAAGCGAACCGAAAGTTCCTGAACCAGTCGAGGAGGAGTGGAAGGAATTCGAGGAAGAAAGAAAGGATTACAGCGGTCTCAAGCTAGCTCAGCTGAATATTTCGGAAGAGGATCAAAACCAGGTCAACTATGGAGGTGACGAAAACGTATCTACGCCGGGAGAAAATGAAGGTGAAAAAGGTGGTGCCGAAAGTGCGGACAGAAAAGCTTCTGGAGCATGGAAGATGGTGGATTCTTCGGATACAAACGAAAAACAGCAGCAGCAGCAACAACAACCGCAGCAGCCCCAGCAATACGTAGCGCCGGCACTAAAAAGTCTCCGCATGAAAAGTAAGAAAGGAGCACCGGATTTGAAAAACGAAGAATTCTTCCCAACACTCGGCGCGGAAATACCGGATCCGTCGCGAAGCAAAAAAGATTCCACCTTCGAGGAAGTGAAACACGGTGGCCGTGTCCGGCCATCGGATATGCCATCAGCGGCTCCCCTGTCCGTAGGAAACAGATTCACTTCGCTAAGTAACGATGCGAGCTAGAGCGCCGGTTCCGGTCTTGCCGCTTGTTTTACCCGCTAAGGAACCAGAACCTCTATCAAGCCTGGATCCGGCTATTTCCCGACGGTCAGCTAGTATGTTAGGTTTTGAGTCCATTTTTTATCTTTCCAATGCAAAGTGGCAAAATATCCCCCGAATGTGCTCCATAGACTGCTGCTTATTACAGATTAGAGTAAGTCACTACTGAATATAGTAGAATCGTCGTCCATGCCGGGTGCTGCATTTTATCCAATCGTGCCAGTGCGCGAATCAAAAGAACTTTCAAATTGGTGTGTACACTAATAAAAAAAAAATCAAATTTTTCAAGTTTCTCCGACAAACAGAACTATCCTGCATGGGCGAAGAATAAAACAGTGAACAGTGTTTTATCGATATTATTGATCCTCTATTAAATATTTGGTTATTACCAATGTTTAGCGAACGGACGAACTTCTCGATTAAATGGCATCTTGTTATTCAAAATTGTAGCCCAATGTTTCAGCGACCTGTTACGACATACTCTCATACTCTACAGGAAAAGCTAACTTATTTTTGCAAATTGCTATTGCTGCATTGGTTTTGTATTCAATAAACAATTGTAAACAATACATTTTCGCTTTTATTTCTACTATCACCGTCTAGTTACGCAGAAGAAAGCTAAGAGTTGAATTATTCGGGATAACTGCATTTGTGTATTTTGATTCTGTTAGGGTTCCTGGATACCGGGTTTGAGACTGGAATTGCCTGATTCATGAAGAAATTAATACTTATTTACTTTTGTCAAAAGACCCTCTATATCATAATGGATGCTCGTTTGATTCGATCGTAGTAGTCTTCCGTTTACATAAGTTTAATGCCTAATGTTTTGTCAGCAATGCGAGTACGTGGCTTCTAGTGCAAAATATTTAATATTGAAATGTTATGGAGTATTATGGTGTTTTCGTTTTTTCTTGGTGCTACACCGGTGTAGTGCAAAGAAAGAGATAGACTGATTACACCCAAGTTTGAATGAGTGTAGCACCGACTACACCGGTGTAGTGCAGTGTCAAAAACGAATATGCCATTAGAAAAACAGTGATGAGGAGGAGTTTCCAAAGAATTTTACGCCCGTAGGAAGATCCCTTTTTTGTCGACCCTGTGCCACTTTGAGCGAAAATATCTACACATATAAAAAAGGGTAAAATAGGCTTGCTATTCTCGAATCTCGCTAGCACGATTGCATGGTAAATGCGCCGAAACTATTTTCCTCTGATTTCGTAATCCTTGACTCGTCGCTTATATTTACAGTGTTGTTCCCAATTAACTCAACCGCTCACACACAAGTTTTTTTTGCATTTTTACATATAGAGTTTAATGGGGTAAAGTGAAAATATTGTCGGTAGAGCAGAAGAGAGCAGCATCGTTCCATATCTTCGAAACTCGGACAAACTTGGTTGATTTAGTTATGTCTTTATTTCTGCTTCCAGTATTCAACGAACGCTTTTAAAGCACCCATTGCGCCAGGGCTTCCTTATGACACCCGGGTATCCGAAGTACTACATTGGAGACAGCGTCTGCCGGTGGACACTGTACGCCCAGCGACTGCAGAAAATTAAATTAACTATTTTAGATTTAGCATTGCGGTGTAAGTTGATCTCGAATTGATATCTGAATTTAAAATCTCGACTAATGGATGATTTTGTATTACACCACACAGTTGATGAACCGTGTAGAGACTACGTTGAGATTAGGGATCTGGCTACTAATCAGACCCTGTTTAGCAGCTGCTCCGAAAGCACGCGGCCGATCGAAGTGATCAGTCTGCAGGAACGTGTTGAGGTAAGATGGTTCATCTCTATTCTATAATACGACAAATCCTTTTTCAATACAATTGGTTCATATGATCTGAGAAAAAACGACTCGTCTTATTGCACCATAGCGGTAATCATACTATTTGATCCTTATGTAACTCTTACTTGTTTGTTCTACTTTTATCGTCATGTGATAAACGTGATGTCCCCGAATGTAGGTGAACGTTCGAACGGCAACGAAAGTCGCTTATCCAAAGCGGGGCGTGCTAATACATTACTCAGGTGAGAATTTTTTCGAATCATTTCATGCATAGAATTTAACGCTAAGCACATGTAACGTGAAATATTTCCCTTCACAACTGCATGAGGTTCGTTTCATTTCAATAGCCTGTAAAATAAAAGGAAACTTTCGCTTGAAATCTTTCCTCGAGCTTTGAAGCTTACACGGTTAAATAAAACAACCTGCAGAATAAGTTCTTTTAACTTACTTTTGAGTTGTGCGTCGCTTTCGCACTTATTAGTGTTGTCAAAAACAAAACGAGAGATTCGACTCAGTCGAGGTCTTTCGTGGAGGAAGGTACTTTTGAGTTGTTTGGGGTATACTCAAAATTAGGTAAATTCAACTTAAATTTGAGTATAAAAAACCTATCAATGAGTTGTAATTTTTGCCGTGGTTAAATGGAAACTACCTTCAACACGGTTTACCTAATTTTAAGTTCCCCCACGATACCGCGAGATTGAGTCAAAGGAACTCAATTTTAGGTAGTTTTTCGTTTCCGTGTACCTTATGAAATTGTTTGGCTATTAAGGCTAGTTTACAGTTCGGAAAACGTGTCACGGGATTTAAGTCCCTGTGTATTTTAAATGGAGCTCGGGATTTCAAATCCCGCGACGGGAAATGAGTCTACACAAAAATGACAGTTTTCCTGAAGTGTAAACCCAACCGCGGGAAACATCACGGGATTTTAAAACTCTCCACACAGAAATTCGAATCAGCCGGGAACAATTCAACACAAATTGTTTCCGACGGGAAAAATAGTATTCTTATAAGGTTTGCAATTCGCTGCATGTTTGATACTGTTTGTATTTTTAACAAGCAGCAGAGTTTTTGGTTTGACAGTTTGGAGAGATCTCGGCGGGAAATTTTCCCTGATCAAATCCCGACGCCAATCCCGTGCGAAATCCCGTGACCCATTTCCCGAACTGTAAACTAGCCTTTACCGACGGACGTGTGACCATGTGCTAGTCGTAATCGTTATTGTTTTGATCTCTGAATACGGTGATAGTAATGATACTACCGATACTACCCAAATAGAATAATTTGAATTTCTTATGAATGGGACTCGTAGGCTCTATGGGATCTTCTGGGCTAGTGCAACGATCACACTAAAACATTTTTAGGTGAACGTAGTTTATTTCGGGTTATATACCAAAATAAGATTGAGAATTCTATTGGATTGCTACTCGAACATGACTACTAGTTAGTAGATCCAGTTCAATGCGCTATTATTACCGAACTTAATAGTATGTTGCACCCACGAATCATGATAAATGCACATGGTTCAGTTGTTTTCCCCAAGATTCATTCTCTCGACCAATCTCGGTACAATAGCTAGCCAGAAAGAAATAGCACTTTTCCTTTCGATTCTTGAAATTACTACTTACCCTTACCACACACACACTGCATTAATTTGTCCCGTTCTTGCACAAGCGCATACCGATCCCCAGCATACAGCTGATAGCACAAACCATGGCACATCCGAAATCTCTATACTGTTTTTAGCTTGCTTTACATGCTTGTTTTTTTTCTCTATCTTTCTTTATTTCCCACCACTATCCCACTCTAGCACTCGGCTGCGAACTACCGTCGCCGACACCGCCGCATATGACGCTGGTCCGTCGAAGCGAGCGCCGCGTAAAGTACGTCTGTGATCCTCTGTACGTATTTCCCGACACTGCTGTGCCCAGTCGCGAGTTGGTCTGCACCAGTAAGCACACGTGGAACCGGCCGTTGCCAGCCTGCGTAGGTGAGTACACTGAAATCGAACTTATAGACATCAACTCTGGAAAGGACTCTTGGTGTGTTGGATATTGATGCGACATTTATTGCTGCCCCTTACGTGGTAAAGGTTCTTACTACGCAGATTTTATCAGGATTAATTTTAATCTAACCAATTTAGTGTTAGCCCGCACATCATGGGCACTTATTTACGCTAGGAGATTATGTGAGGGTCCTATGAAGCGTGATTGTAGTGGCGTTGTATTGTGCCTTCTCGAGTAACCCTATATCCTCGAAGGAAAACAGCAGACGCCGGGTCGTGCGAAATAAGTTGTTTTTGTGCATGTAGTTACGGAAACGATCCATTAAATTTAGATTGGATCTACTGCAATGGTGACGTAAAATTCTCGAAAGAGACAGTCCTGTATGCAATATGTTCATCGGTGAAGTGACGGCGATGTAGTTGTGCACGGTTTTCGCCTTGGCGCGTATCAATGAATAGTGCGAAGATGTACAGTTCGAGCAGGGAAACCATTCTCGTTATGTTTGTAGTGCAGAGTAGAAAGGGAAAATATGCTTGAGTGTTTATTTTCAGTGAGATCAAGAGAGACGTGGTTTCGGGAAATACATTACGTAGCTAGAAGTGAACCGTGTAGGGTAAAGTGACTATTTTCATCTATTAGGGAGGGAACCTCACTAATTCATTAATGACTCGGCCTACAATCGATGGAATGCGTATAAATTGACATCAACAGTTTTACAATAGGATTCCGTTTTTGGCAACAATTTTATTTTTTTTCAGTTGCCAAAACCGGAACCGTGCCAAAAATGGAACCTTATTTTTAAAGTTTAGATTTTCAATTTACGACTTCAAAAATGTTTCAAGAATTTTTAATCATATGTGAAATGAAATGAGATGAAAGAAAAAATAAGCAAATTCAATTTTATTCATGGTTTTATCAAATTCAGACGTCGTACAGTGGGGCAAGCTTTCGACGCTCAAAACCTCTACCGCCCTGGGTATATATCCTGGAGGATTAGTGTCTTTAGCAAAGCATCTTAGATGGAAATGATAATTATTTTGACAACTTTGGTTTTGATCTTGATAAGTAGAAACTGATCTAGATCAGTTCTATCTTTTGATAGAGGTGTTTTATCAAAAAACTTTCTGCGGCAAAGTTGTTTGTTTTGATATTTCTAACACATGTACTGAAGACATGTATACTTTATTAACTATGTAGATGGCGCTACATTACATTTAAAAAATACTCGAGAAAATTAATTTTAACATTTGTTTATGAAAAATATATCTAGAAATGAATGTTTTATTCCCAAATCTTCGAAAATTTACAATAAAAATGCTTAAAAGAGTGATAAATGTTATCATGACATTTTAAGATTGTTTTCATCAAAAATATTAAAAAAATATGTTCCACAAAGTTTGTAATAACCCACAAAGCGGCAGATGGCGGCAGCTGGAATTTTGTTTGTGACTAGTAAAAACCTTTAACTTTATAACCACGAAGATAAAAAAGTGGGGCAAGGTAGGCCTTTTGCAGACAAATGAAATGAGAAAAAAAATAAAAAAAACAAGTTAAATAGTTCCTACTTCGCTAGAGAATTTTTGAGCAAACTAAAATATATGCAAATATTTTCTTGTTTTTGAATTCAAATATAATATTTCGAACTGAGAATAAATTTATCAAGTAATTTATAAAGTAATCTTATTTAAATTACTGCTGTGTCTAGTCCTTTCTGCAGTTTTCCGAATTGTAGTTCAGTCATAAGGCTGTGCTTATTCTTTGCAAGAAACGTTTATCAGTCAGTTGTCAGAATAATGCTCATTTTGATCCAAGATACTTTTCCGAAGACACAAATCCTTCAGGATACATACCCAGGGCGCTAGAGGATTTGAGCGTCGAAAGTAGTATTCTGCCCACTGTGCCGTCCTGTAGAATTCTCACAATCTTCGTGCACTTCTCGAGTGCAATGCCCCTCATTACGAATATGTAAAATAGCATTTAATTCGAATCGCTTTTCTTCGGCCCACTGAACGTCAAAACTTGAACAATTCACTGAATGATAGTGGAAAGTGAGGCAATATGAGCACCTTAAGGTTGAAGGCAAATATATCTGCAGAAAAACATTCAAATAATCCCATTGCCCTCTACTGGTACAGTAAAACATATTCTTCACACGCAGTTACTAAACATGCTGAAGAAAATTACAAATCTTTGAAAATAATCGTTTTTTGCAATGATCGATTTTAGGCTTGGTAAAAAGCTTGTGGGGCAATATGAGCAATTTTAAGGGGCAATATGGTCATGTCGCAAAATATTATATTTTATTACAAAATTTTAAATTTATTTCACTTTTAATTATTAAGAATCATATTTTCCATTGATTTAGTGACATTTAGTTGCCTATGAAATTCATCTTATAGTTTTTAACCGTCATTTTCGTAACTATTAGAATCAAATTTCCATTTTGCTTAATTCATCTTTTTGCGAGTAATTTTCTCAAGCATATATTATTATTCATCGTTCGTAGTAGCTTCAGGTATAAAACGTATACATATGGATAATTTTACGGAATTTAATGCATGAACTCATATGAGATTTATGTGCTGCTCATTTTGCCCCATGCCGTAGGGCTATTTTCGCAAAAAATTTTGAGGGAACTACAAAGTCTTGTTAAATTATTTTTATGTTTAAAATACATGCGAATGCTTATTTCATATAGCTTGAATCTTATAACATTTTCAGTTCTTTGACATCCCATCAGATTTTAGTATTTTTCGTGCTTTAGGTTTGTTTTTTGTCGCAATTGAAGTATTACATCATCTAATGGTGATTGACGGAGCATTCGTGCAAACAAAAAAATTGAAAATTGTTCATAGATTTTTGTAAAACGGGGGTGCTCAACTCGCCCCACATGGCGATATTGCCTCACTTTCCCTTAGTGTTGGTTTCGCTCCTGGGGCTGTTATGTCTTCTTTCTGAAAATTATTGAATAATTTTGTTTAAAAAAAACAGCTCTTTTAAAAAATTAATAAATTTATTGCTTCTCCATAACTAACCCATCGTTGGTCTTTCAAATGGAATTAATAGATTGAAAATCGAACTGCAATGCTTGAAGATATTTAGGTTTGAAGAAAAAAAACATTTGTTGTAAAAATCACTTGCAACTTGTCCATATAATAGGGGAAAGTCGTCGGTTGCCGGCACTGGTCGGTTATCGGCACCCCTATGTAGCTTTTGACAGAAACCAGATATGGACATTCTCATAAATATTATTGTGCCGCTTGCTGAAGCAGACTCGAATGTTCTGTTCTACAACCAATATATTTTTTGAACAAGTGAAACTCTACTTAAAAGTTTTTTTTTATGATTTGCTTAGTGTTACAGAAAGAAGTAAATCGATCGAAAAAAGTATGCGCATTGAATATTTACGATGTGAATTTATTCTATTTTGTGATTCAACGTTGAATGGCGCCGAAATGTTCGCCACAAGTTTTCTTTTGATCAGTTTTCAAAAAGGTTACTAAAATCGGTTGTCGGCACCCACACATGGTCGGTTGTCGGCACCCAATTTTTTGTGACAAATGCTCTCAATAACCTAATCAATATAGGTATTTTGGAACGGGCTTTACGAATAGATACCAGAGATCGATCTTTGGCACCATTCTGAAAACCAGGAAGGCGACTTCCGGTTTAGCGTTTTACATTTACAAGAAGAAAGCCCACCTGGTCGTGTTTTCACCGCTAGGTAGCACCGTATATACCAGATTATCACGACCAGGTAATTTGGTGGGGGGCTCGGGGTTACCCTGTAGTCCTCCTCCCGTTTTAACTGACTTCTATCTGATCTGTCTGAAGCTTTGGTAAAAAACTGGAGGGCCTGAAACTAACTCAATGGCAGTGAATGCGATCCGTCAGTGCATTAGCAGTGCGTAATATTCGCACTAGTTTTTCACATGCACAAATTGTGGTTCTGATGAAGAATGATGTTCATAATGCCTTTGATGGGTATTGAACTGAATAAATTTCTATTTTCCTTTGAATAGTGATGATCATCATTCATATTTTTCCATTTTTAGTAATTTTTTTAGGGTGCCAACAACCGACCACATTTTTCAAAATGGTAAACAGTTATCATTTTACTAAATTCTTAATAACTTTTTTTTAAGTTGACAAATGAAATTAAATTCTTTGATAAGTTATTAGCTAAGGCCTCTAGCTTTCTATTGGTATGCTTATTCTCATATATTGTTTAATTGGAGTAATGTTGTGAGCCAAAAACAAAAGACAACCGAACACATTCCCCTACATAAATAATGCATCTCTACACTTATTGTAATGATTAAATAAAACACGTATAGTGTAAAATATAGGTAACCCTTAAATACATAACACTGTTTTAAAACAACACTTCTCAAAATTATCACAGTAATGTATTGAAGCTATGAGACAATTTTCACAATATTAAAAAAAGATTTGCGCCTTTGAGGGTTAATATGACTCCCATGTTTGGAAATGAAGTCAAATGTGATATAAATTAATACAAAAAATATCTTTTGCACATTTCTAAAAGACTTGTTATGACCAACAAAAATGTTGCCAAAAACGGAACCCGTTTGTTGCCAAAATCGGAGTGTGCCAAAAAGGGAGCATGCCAAAAACAGAACGTGCCAAAAACGGAATCTTACTGTACTTCGTTGTTAAGAACCAATATTATAACACAAAAGCCCTGAAACAGTAAAATGGTCGTGTTTGAGCGAATCTGGCGTCCCACTTGTCGGCCAATGCGTTGAACTACTTGAGCATATACCATACTATCTGAAGCGAAAAAGATATTATATAGCGACATCACAGAATAAGATTCTAACACTAATGATGTGAAATCAAGAACATGTCAGACAACCTTGATTGATATCCTTTGACATCAGTTTGTCCATACCAAATCAACGCTGGTGGCGTCGTGAAAGCTGTTCAACAGATGGTGACAACAGCGTTAAAACTTCAAATAAGTGTGGTCTTTGTTTTATTAATCAGCATCAGACATTGTAATTCTCACTCACTCAGGCGAGAAGGATGTCCAACGTTTCCTAAATTGGATGAACTCCAAAAATAGCGTGAGAATATTTGTTCCGATAAAATTTAACTGATGATCTCCTTTCTCACCGATAAAGGGGATAATAATTTATTTTAGTGAATATAAACAAGTCGACACAGATCTTTCATTAGGGCCCAAGTCGCAATGTACTCAAATGGAGAAAAATCAGTTTCAATATTCGGCGATGCTTTTCTAAATCTAGTTTTTATTGTAGGTATAAATTACTTTATGACCATGTTTCTCCTGAATCATCTTTGGTTAAACCTTATGACAATATAACAAAGAATTTAATTCCTGTGCTTTTAGTGGGTAGAAACTTTAAAAAAACTTACGCCCAATTTGCATTTCAGTCGTGATTTTGCCCTTCAGCAACCACCATTTGCGAAAGGGCTAAACCGTGAACATAATTTTCACATTTGACAGTACAGTAATGTTTCGATTGTATCACGGTCAGTCTGTATTTTGGCGTGATATATTTGAAGCGTGATATATTCAAAACAAAGCAAAAAATTACATTCAAGCATTAATCCATGTATTTCTATTAACAAAAAGTATTAAAAAGTTAAAGTTAGTCAAAAAGAATCAATCATAGTGACTATTTTTGCCATGTTTCTATTATCATACTACCCATTTGAAGCCGTTGGTTAGAGCAGCGTCCGACATCTTTGTTCAACGCATTGGGTCAAATGGTATTGTATCAGCGGATAATTTTCCCCCACACAGCTTCACTTTACGTATCCCGTACTGTTTCTTAAAATTGCTAAACCACCCAAAACTAAACTTGAAGGAATTCGGCACGTTAAGGTTTTGGGCAAATATCTTGACTATTAAAATCAGTATTCGAAGGGCCTACGATTCAGTTCTCGTTGTGGCAGCATCCATAAAAATAGTCCCATATCCAATCGTTGATGTTGTCCTTCCAAAAGAAAAGTATTAACATTAATTGAAGAGAAAATGCATATCTCTGCATACCTACCATATTTTGCGTATCTTGTTTTTCTCATTATTTTGTTAGTTTTTCATGCGGATAACTAACAAGCGAATAAAAAAAGTCTATTTTTTACCCGCTGCACCAGACACCTTAAGGACACGGAAAATAAATTACGAATAACTTGAAACAAAAATTGGAATCAGCCGAAAGATATTTCGGCAATCCTAGTCATTGCAACAACGTTTTTGGAAAAACAAGATTATAAGAAGATTAAGAGATTCACGTTTAAAGCTTCGCGCCACGCCCTCCGCCGACGGTGGACAGCGCCATAACTTTGCTTCTATTGCTTAGACCTCTATAAAAATTTCAGATATATTCTTAAGAATCTATACTTTAAGATAAAAGAATAAAAAGTTCGACTTTTTGACTGACCTCATCATATAGAAACCCTTATCGCAATAGTCCTAAACCCAATAATAGGCTCATTACCCTACATGTAAATAAGCAAATCAATTGTAAAAATATCTTAAAAGTGCCAGGACACAACATGTGGCTTAATTGGATCAAAACGTAGTGTGCCTTGTCTGTTTTTCAAAAAGCGTTATATAATCGAGATAAAACCGTGATATAATCGAGGGTGATATAAACGAGTATTGATATAAACGCATAGTGATATAATCGAAACATTACTGTATACTATTTAATAATCTTATATCCAGAGAAGTTGCGTGTTTTTAACTTTTCATTGCAGAATGTGAGTTTTTATTTTCGAACTGGTTTATTATCCGGACTGTCAAGAAAAATGTGGCACTTTCGAAAAAAAAGTCTGGTAACATCTGGCCTTCGGTAGCTTGGAATAAAAATTACTTGTATTTTCACAATTTCTGCTTGATTGTTGGTGAGTTCGTTGAATTTTATTGAGGTGGTGCATCCAAGGGACAGTTACCTTCCCTGTGACATTAAAATAGCTATCACTAGTACATGTTTAAAGCCGTTTCTTTCATTCACGGAAGCGAAACCTATCATGTGTTTTTATGCCTCTGGAAATGGTAGATCTACAAGCAAAATTTAAAAAAAACTCAAAGACATTTAACATTTAAATTAATTTGAAAAAGTTTTGCTATTCACTCGTACTCATTAAGGTTGTCTTGTCGATTTTTTTTTGAAGTAGAATACTTCTAACGTTTCAATATGGGGTCCCGTTTCAAAAATTTTAGTTGAGAAATTTTCCCAGGTTTGAAATGCGAATATCTTCCGTTCTACTGGACGAAATCGCAATATTTTTGCACTATCTGATCGGAAATTTGTGCACGTATTTCGTATTAAATTTCGGAATTACTGCGACTACTATAAATAAACCAAAACAAGGATTTTCATAAAATCCTTCGAAAACAGCGAAGAAAATGCGCAATTTGCCAGCATATCCCACGCAGAGTCGTCAAAAAGGAGCATGTAAGCGTTTCAGTACATACGGGAATGTTATATATACAGGTCACGCAAGCTTGTTTTGTATCAGTGGGTGCTCGCTTACCACACGAGCAACATGCTCGTCCGGACGGTACAATGAGCGGTATCATGTTTGCGTTCCCGTACCAAGCGTCATCGCAAGGTTCTTCGTGATAAAATCTAGGGAATCACCAAATCCGCAATTTGGCGTCTGGCTCGTCGTGGTGGTGTAAAATGCATCTCCGATTTAATCTACGAATGCTGATGGTGTACAGGAAAATGTCACCCGAGATGTTGTGGCCTGTTCAGTACACGCCAAGCGCAAAACCGCAATGAATGTCGTCTATACTCTGAAACGGCAGGGACGCACTTTGTATGGATTTGGAAGTTGAAAAGGTAGAACTCACTTGTATCATTATAAAAAAGGCCCTTTTCAGGGCCACCAAAATCATTTCAAAGAATAAGTTTGCATTTTCTGTTTCATGGACTGTTTCTCCCTGGAGAGCAATTTGAGTTAAACCCTAAATTATGATTTATTTCAGTACGCAAATTGCAAATATGGTCAGAAAGAAACTGGAATGAAGTGGAAAACATTTTTACTAGGCGCATTCAAAAAAGGTTTCAATTATCAAACATTTTACCAAAGTGCCGTATTACATTACTCTCTTTACCCTGAGTGTTCGATAATCTCCATATTGGAAACACAATTTCAATTTTGTTCTTTATCAAAAATATGTGGTCGACCAACGAAAGGGTGGAGCTACGAAGAACACATATTGAGGACAACACAAAAAAGGACGAGCTTACATTGTGCTGTAGTCAAGTATAAAAACTGAGCATGCTGTTGCTCACGCTCAGTTCGTTTCCAGCATCAGCATGCAGCAGTTCGTTTGCAGCATCTCCCGCAAAATTCAAACCGCCGTCCGTTTGCTGCTGTTAGAAGAGTTGGCCAAGCACGCCGTCTTCGATGGCACCAAAACTGTTACCATATACACCAGCTCCAAGTAAATTTCGAACACTGCCCAAACAAAAGGTTCTTTTCAGGGCCATCAATTTATCGACAAAGAATGAAATTGAAGTTTTGTTATTACAAGCATCGGAAAGTGGCTTGTCAAGAGCGTTGTATGGTAAGTGAGCCACTTGTGAACGATACCGTCGCTTTCAAGTAGAATGGCACAAAATCAAAAGTTATTTGTGATTTAATGATTCAATTTACAAAAATCGAACGTTTTCTAACCTGCTCTGCTGTTGTATTGAATGAAAACCTTCGATTTTTGCGCTGATTGGAAATAGTTGTGACTAATTCTGTAGAATGTACAATTACTGAAAATAACGGATTTTGTGAAAGCAGTGGTTGGTCCGTACAATTCGATTCCCAAGCAAGCCAGACTAGTTTTCGTTGGAAGGTCCACCTCTGACAATAGAAGTAAACTATTTTATTTTGAATTCAACTACAACTTCCTTGAAAACAGCACAGCTAAAAAACTTTTGGGAAAAACGCGCAAACCTAAATTTTCCACTATAATGGAAGCTGCCTGTGCCCCGCCGCACAGCATCATCAAGATTGATAGTAATTCAAGCCGGGAGGAAAGAGGTTGTAAGGCAATGGAAAACGAAAATTTCATTTATATCTTACTAGAATATAATTGGCTGGTCCTGAAAAGAACTTGTTGGTTTGTGGTTTATTTTGGGTCACAATTTAGGCCTGCTCGATTGCTGATAGCTGTGAATTTCTCGCAGGGCGACAGTTTCTGTTCAGTAGTGATGAGGCTTCCTAACGCCAACCGTGACTGGGGCACTTTTACACGGCCTTCGTTGCTTACTGCTTGCGGGGAGGCTTTCCTCCGGTGGACTTACGAGCGGTATGTTTGGTACGGGCCATTTATCAACAATGAATCGAATTGAAATTTTGTTATTACAAGCATCCGAAAGTAGCTTGCCAAGAGCGTTCGATGGCAAGTTAGCTACTTGTGAACAATATCGTCGATTTCACGTAGAATGACACAAAATAAAAAGTTATCATTTGTGTGTTTGTTTACAGTTTCGTGTTTACTAGGCGCATTCAAAAAAGGTTTCAATTATCAAACATTTTACCAAGGTGCCGTATTACATTACTCTCTTTACCCTGAGTGTTCGATAACCTCCGTATTGGAAACACAATTTCAATTTTGTTCTTTATCAAAAATATGTGATCGACCAACGAAGGGGTGGAGCTACGAAAAACACATATTGAGGACAACACAAAAAAGGACGAGCTTACATTGTGCTGTAGTCAGGTATAAAAACTCAGCATGCTGTTGCTCACGCTCAGTTCGTTTCCAGCATCAGCATGCAGCAGTTCGTTTGCAGCATCTCCCGCAAAATTCAAACCGCCGTCCGTTTGCTGCTGTTAGAAGAGTTGCCCAAGCACGCCGTCTCAGATGGCACCAAAACTGTTACCATATACACCAGCTCCAAGTAAATTCCGAACACTGTCCAAACAAAAGGCCCTTTTCAGGGCCATCAATTTATCGACAAAGAATCGAATTGAAGTTTTGTTATTACAAGCATCAGAAAGTGGCTTGCCAAGAGCGTTGGATGGTAAGTGAGCCACTTGTGAACAATATCGTCGCTTTCAAGTAGAATGACACAAAATAAAAAAGTTATTTGTGTGATTTGTAGACAGGTTAGTGTAATGATTCAATTTATAAAAATCGAACGTTTCGATATAGGTGCTCCGTTTCAAAATTTTCGGCCAGAATGTTGCCTGTTTTTCTAAAAGTGAAAATCTGCTATTGTACTGAATGAAAACCTTCGATTGGAAATAGTTGTAACTAGTTGTGTAGAATGTTCAATTACTGAAAATAACAGATTTTGTGAAAGCAGTGGTTGGTTCATACAATTCGATTCCAAGCGAGCCAGACTAGTTTTCGTTGGAAGGTCCATCTCTGACAATAGAAATAAATTATTTTATTTTGAATTCAATTACAACTTCCTTGAAAACAGCACAGCTAAAAAATTTTCCACTGTAATCAAAACTAGTGCCCCCGCCGCACAGCATCATCAAGATTGATAGTAATTCAAGCCGGGAGGAAAGAGGTTGTAAGGCAATGAAAAATTTCATGTATAATAATAATACTTTATAATTGGCTGGTCCTGAAAACAACTTGTTGGTTTGTGGTTTATTTTGGGTCACAATTTAGGCCCGCTCGATTTCTGATAGCTCTGAATTTTTCGCAGGGGGACAGTTTCTGTTCGGTAGCGATGAGGCTTCTTAACGCCAACCGTGACTGGGGCACTTTTACACGGCCTTCGTTGCCAACTGCTTGCGGGGAGCCTTTCCTCCGGTGGACTTACGAGCGGTCTGTTTGGTACAGGCCATGTAGCGAAAAATGCTGATCTGCTACTTCTCTGATGCTGGTAGTAGGACGACGGTTAAACGCTCGTTTGCGTGCCTTCATTCATAAAAGTTCAACAATATTTTCAAAGAATGTTGCAAATTGTCAACTGATAATTCAAAAAATACTCCAAATAAACTATGAATGTGCTAAAGTCGACAAAATCGCATAGAAATTGCTTATTCCAGAGCAGAATTTACCGGTCTAAAGTGTATTCTACTTCACTCCGGTTATGTCTCTGACATTACCCACCCATCTTTTTTTTTTTTGATTTTTCGATACATATTCGGAATCAAGTAAATCAAACTAAAATTTGAGTTTAATCAACCCAGTTTGAAAAAAACTGGTTTAAGACTGTTTGTTAGTAGTTTTGCAAAATAAACGGTTTTATATTCTGATTTTAAGATTTCTTCATGTGCTCCTTAAAGTTAGTTTTGTTACTAGAGACTACTAGCACCAGATCATGTAGGTGATCGATTGATTTTGTCATCGTCCGTACACACGGAGATGCTAACGATGATCCAGGTTACGTGTAATATTTTTTCTGACTATTGAACGATATCGGTACAATGTTTCTAATATGATAAAACTGGATAAAGAAATTTTTTGATCCATACAGTCAACGAAGAAACAGACAACAAGGAAGACAGAATAACAAACGGTAACTCTCAAAATGATTAAAATTCAAATAGATCAACCAATAAAAAAACAACAGTATTTTTCCACCGACAAAATCCGCTTGCGTGAGCACAATCGATCGGCTGCACAGCCGATTATTCGAACGATTGTTGTAACGACTCTTATGGGTGTTTAACATGGGCGTCTGCTGATGTGACAACCGATTAAATATGACCGACGAAATCTATTGAAATCAGTCTTCATTTATTTATTTCGTCAATCGATGTAGACTAGTTTTTCCTTAATTACTAATGCGTATATTTCATAAATTTAGTATAAATGAATCAATTTCGGCTTTTACAGAATCATCCTCTTACGCGTTAGAATTTCTTTTGTGTATAAAATATTGTTTTAGTTTCAGTTTAGACATTGTAAAATCAATTGAGTCGCAATAGTGATTATAAATAGACATCATTCGGCTATATTTTGCATAGTTTGTGCGAAAAGGAGTTATTGCATAAAAGTTCAATCTGGATAAAAAAAACGATATTATCAATTCGCGACGCTCCTTTAATGTTTGAATATTGATAAGAGGGAATGCTGTCCATCCTAGTTTACAAATAATAAAAACTGTTTTTGTACCGATTCTATTCGTTCTTCATGTCTGCTTGAAAAGGGGCACTAAATAATACTGCAATATTCCAATATCGACCTAATATATCTCGACAAACATGTCAAAGTGCAAATGAGAGCCTCTCTTTGTTTTCTTTCTCTTTCGATTATTACGGCGTCAGCATAAAACTTTTCAATATTGTTTCTGGATATATCGAAAAACGCTAATTTCAACTAGGATATTATGCTAAGAGTTAATGAACAAACGTATAAACGGACAAGTTATTAGCGAAAGAGAAAGTAAACAAAGAGGAACTGTCATTTTCACTTAGGACCATTTGACATCTTTTGGCTAGATATAATGTTTTTATTGTATAAGGATCTTCAAAATGATAGCTAAAGCGTTTTATAAAACTGAGCATGTTGTTAGCTTTGTGTATACTGTCCATAAAAGCATAAGAGTCCCATACAGATTTTTGTCGAAAATGTTCTATCTGTTGGATTGTATTCTGTATCATCACTGAATCACAATGCACAAATAAAATTACCAAGTTTTTTTTTTTTTAAATATCGAAAAAATACCAAAACATGGTTGTCCCATACATAAAGCTCAATGGGAATGTAAATCTTCAATAGCGTTTTTCTCGGCTTGCTGTTTTTCAATGTGGGACTCTTATGCTTTTATGGGCAGTAATAATTGTGTTATAATAATCAATAAAATTTAACTTAGAATCTAATATAATGCCTAAATCCCTAATTCTTTCGCATTTTACTACAGTCTGATTTCCTAAGGTAATCTCAACATTCGGTGTTTGTCGTTTTCGACTAAAGGTTATTGAATAACATTTTTTCCCGTTCAGTTGTAAGAGGCTTTTTTGACACCACATGTGGAAAATTTGTATTTCGTTTTGAAATGTATTAATATCCTCGACGTTTCTTATCTCCAAGTAAAGTTTCATATCGTCCGCATAAATTAATATTTTCAGTTTATTGAGAATGCAGGAGATATCATTCACGCATAAAATAAACAATAGAGGGCCTAAATGAGAGCATTGTGGAACTCCTGAGGAGACTTTAATTGGGTTAGATTGCTTTCCATTAAATTTAATTATTTGCTGTAGTTCGCAGCATTCTAACCATGTTAGCAGCCCAATGCCGATCTTTGTCAATTTGTAAAGTAACATTGGGATGTCAATGCGATCAAATGCTTTACTGAAGTCTGTATAAAGTGCCTCCACGTAGTTTCCATTATTTATTGCAATCAGTGAATAGTTAATAAATTCTAGTAAGTTTGTTGAGGTCGCACGACCTTTGAAGAATCCATGCTGGAGGTTATTAAATCTGTTTTTTTATTTGAAGAAATATTTTTTCGTTAGTGATTGATTCGAAAAGTTTCGTACGTGCGTCAGATTTTTTGCCAGATTTATATATATGCACTAAGAAAGGTTTTTTTTCATATTTTGGGGAACTGTCCACCTTGCAAAGACATATTAAACAGCCAGAACAATGGAGCAGTTACTAGGTTTTTTATAAATAATTGTGGAATTCTATCAGGGCCAGAACCTTTTGATGCATCTAAATGGTCTGAAAATGTCTTTCACTATGACATGATTGACACTAATATCCATAGGAAAATCGGGAAGAAAAGCGAAATAATCGCGATCACGGTCTTGTTCAGAAAAAGTCGTATATATTTCTTGGAAGAATTTGCAACAGGTTGCAGATTTCTTCCGAGCTATCATGTACGTTGTCATCCAAGTGCATTGTTGATGGGAAATTGTCTGATTTTAATTTAGTTTTGACGTAGTTGAAAAAATTCTTTGGGCAAGATTTGATCTGCTGTTCCGTCGAGATTTGATCTGCTGTTAGTCTATTTTAACCAATTAAATCAATCGATTAGTTGATAGTTTAAAACTTGATCCAGATTTACAGTGATTAAATCTGGCGATTAAAAAGCAGACGAAAATTTAACACTGACGAAACCTAACTCAATCGTTTGATTGATCGGTCGACCTCGAAGCACCCGATTTCATCGGTCGATAGCGAAATTTCACATCTGTCAACTTTTCTATGGACGGGGATGTACTATATCGACGAATTATAAAAAATTGAGAAGATATTATCAATTTCTGTTTTTCAAACACCAGAAGTAATCTATTTTGTTGTCCAGGAGTAAATCGTAGAATTTAGAATATCTGGAAGTCAGGCAAAATTCAAAAAATCTGACAAAATGCCTGATTTGACAAAATGTCTGTTCAGATGTGAAAAATCTGGAAGATTCCAGGGTAGACTTGGCTGTCTGGAAAGCCCAACTCCTACCAGCAGAAGGTAAAGGATTCTTCACATTTTCTTTCGATCATATCCATATGAGTTTGCCTAGTCCTAGTTTTCCGTTCTATGTTTATAACTGATTCGCTCTAGAATACCTATTAGTTTTTCAATTTCATTGCCAACCAAATCTATATAATAGAACCTTGCGGCAATTAAAACATAGTAACACAAAATTCATGTGGATATATGGATCATTCCGCGTGAAGTGATCAAAAAAAGATGCAAACTTGAAATCGACCTTAACGGATTTGATCCAATTTTGTAGAAACTGTTCATCTAGGGCCAAAGGTGACCCACATCAAATTTCATCACGAAAAAAAACGCTGTAGAAAACAACCCATTGGGTATTCTCTCTTGAAAATGTAGATAGAAGTAGTTTAGAGTGTATTGTTTACACTGTATTTTTATAGCAGTCAGTTTTTCGAAAATTGAAAAAAATGGCGTCATACGAAAAGCAACGTCGCGAGCTAATTTTTTGCAAGCATTGGGAAAATCCTCAACTCTCTTATCGGGGCATAAATTCAACGGTGACCTGTGCATTTCATTTGAGACTAAGTTTTAGAAAATCGGTGCGATTATCTCCGAGTAACCAATGTGCGATTGTTGGTTACATACATAGACATGCAGACGCACACACATTTGCCGAACTCGATGAACTGACCCGAATGGTATAAGAACTCGGCCCTCCAGGTCTCTGTTAAAAAAACCGGTTTTCGGAATGATCGCATAACCTTTCTATAGGAGAAACACAAAAAGATGTATATGGGAAATTCATGGATCGGATTATTTTACTCAACTCTGGAACTAATACTTCGTTGAAATGAAATTCAGTAGCAATTAATGTGAATACCTACCCTTCATTAAAGACTAAGTTTGTGAGTATCGGGTCAGTGGTGGATGAGAAACAAGTGTGAATTTAGTTTTGGAACTTGGCCATTTCCTCGGATCACCATAGAATCCTCAACGATTCTCAATGTAGTCAAAGAGATTTTGAGTAGCAATTAGTGCTCTGGCCAACAATTTCAAGCAATTTAGAACTCATTTTAATTAGGTTTGCATGATTTAGATATAATGATTATACCGGTTTGTCTGGGAATTTCGCATGTGACCTCACTTCAACCCTTAACACAGGAACCAGAACTCCGATTGCAATGGAAATCAATAGCGGCCAATAGAAATGCTGTAGCTCTCATTTGAGACTAAATTTGTGAAAATCGAATTAGACATTTCTGAGAAGCAGATGTGAATTCAATTCAGGAACTTAGCTACTTTCCCGACGCTTCCGGGTCCGCCGAAGGTGTCCAAAGTGGCCAATGTGAACTTGATTGGGCATCAGTGAGCTGATGCTTTAAATTCAAGCAATTTAGAGCACATTTTGTTGAAGTTTTGCATCTTTTAGATAACGTGCTGAGACCAATTTATTGGGAACTTTATACGTGCGCACTCTTCAACCCGTAACTTCGGATCCGGAAGTCGGAATTAAATTCAATTACTATGAACAAAATCACTTTTCCCGAAGACAAATGTACACCTCCGAACTTTTCCAGATTACATGTGATGATGTTTTCATCACTAGCACTAAACAGGCCTACTGTTAGTGACTTGTAAAAGAATTAAACAAAGAGTAGGATGAATTATACTGGATGATTACTATACAAACTTATGAGTCTAACACCTTATCTTGGTGCTACCAAACCTGAACCACTTTTACGCGGTCTCACACAATGTTAATTCAAATCCGACTTTCTGTGGTTTACAAAATATATTATGCTTCTGTCTCAAGCTCATAACAGTCAAACAAGCGTGTCGATAGTAAAAACAAACTGAGTGATGTTTGGTTTTTGTCGGTCAAATGTTAACTTTGTTGTAAAGCGAAATATCGTCAGACGAAGGTTTGCTCATTAATTTAACTGTTGTTTTCGTCAGCTCCCTCGTTTATGTTCTTTTTGTAAATACGAGTAACGGTTCTATTTGTGCGCAAAGTGATGTTTTTCGTTATTGCCTTAGATTTTTCGACTCATTCATATCTAGAAAAGATGAATATTGGATAATCCCCTCCTAGTGCGCGTGAGTGAAAATTAAATATTGAAAGTCTTGAAGATGATATCTAGTGGCGGGACCTGGGGTCCGGACACCTCCCGAAAATTTTCAACTTGTTGAGAAATTTTAAATTAGTTTGAACTGTATATTAGTTTCAAATTTAAAATCTTTTCAAATCAAATTTGACCACTGATACTGATTTTCATTAAGGCTCAAAGAACTTTGGGTGAGCGTCTATACGAGTTGAGCTACGTATTGTACAATGTTCATTTAAAACTCAAAATTTCGAACCCCTACCGAAACTTTTTTCTGGATCCGCCTCTGATGATATTTGATTTATTGCTGACCCTTAACAATTTCAATAGTGAACTTTTTTTTATTGTGTGAAAAAGGACTTCAGCCTTACTTCGTTCATTTGAGTTTCTTGTAGATTGAAGAAGTTTATTACGTTACGTTAGGTAAATACTGACCCTGAAACGTCGCAATAGTGTCGATGTTTCAAAATGTAACACACAAGGAGATAAATCATTTCAATGACGTCAATAGCAATAGGCCAGGAGGCAACGCCAGCTTCTTACCAAAGTCAGCGGTACAACAACACGAGTGCATTCAAAAACATTAAGGGAAAAAAACAAACTTATTTCTACCGCTTTGTTGGTATCGAAAGATGAAAGAAAAGGGAACACGGCAAGCTATTTGCTATTAATATTACTAACAATTACTTGATTTTGTTGATACTGCACGTTTGGTGTGGCTATTCTCGGAAAACCCCGCCATGTAGTTTTCGTAGTAGCTGTACAGATCTGATTGTTTTTCGGTGACTGTGTACGTATATTTTGTTTTTATTTTATTTTGTTACATACGACAGTGCTTCCTATTTCATTCGTGCCAAACTGAGTTGCGTCGCAAGGGCTTCAATCGAGGCCCAAAAACATCCAAATGAAATAGACAAATTCACATCTTACTTATGATAATGCCATAATTTAGCAAAACATTTGGTAAAGCTGAATATATTATTCAATATATTTTCCACGAACCAGGAAATTGCTGTACACACATATACTTGAATTTTAGTAGGTTTTACTAGTCCAGCATGTTCAAAGCAATGCGTTCAAAATATCTCTAGAGTGCGTGACATTTTGTCCGGACGCCCCTAAACCAAATACCATACTACGTCCCTGACGGTCACAAATACAAAAGTCCGACGCGGTTCACAACACTTTATTTTTGAACCGAACTACTTGCGTAAAATCAACTTCGCAAAATGTTGAACTTGTAAACCGCTACCTGATTGAAATGACACCGCTAAAATAAATAATGCTGAAGAGCTGTATCATTTGTGTTGATTTGCTGTCAGAATGCCGCATCTTATCTCAGCTCAGCCGTTGACGATAATAGAATCGTAGAACTTAGGTACATTATTTGCATTTATTAACACATCACATGCTGTTGACGTCGAAATGAGTTACATCACACTTGCAACCACGTGGGGTAGAAAATAACGGTCGCATGCTTTGTTGACATGACGACGTCCGCGAGAAAAATGATGAAACGAATGTCGTTTCCATCGGACTCTGTTTTACTTTCAACTGAATGTTGCAACGTTAAAATTAATGCTGATTTCGGTTTTAGGTCAGAGTCGCCCTAGGTTCGCTGTAATATTTACGAAATCCATACAAAAGTGACAGCTCAGAGCGAACCTAGAGCGACTCGGTTCTAAAAACGAAATCAGCATAAGAGAGGAAACAGTAGGTATCTATGAGTGAAAGTTTTTCGCACTTACATTTTAGACCATTAGAACACAGACATATTTTAATGTGAGGATTAAAACATAAATCCAACTACGCTGACACTAAAGGTGTGAAAATATTGAAGCATTAAACACAAATGACGTGTGACAATGCGGGTAATGAATTAGACCTAGTCAGCTATCCTTGCTCGATGAAACGATAAACCACTAAGAAAGATTGTTAATTCATCCAATAATTGAGACCCGCTTGAAATTGAATTACCCGGGGGACGTGCTCTGCTTTCTGTTCCATCGATATGGTCGCACAACCGACAATGCAATTAATGATTCTGCTCAATGAGATCAATCATGCCGCGTCAATCGATGAGCATATGGTCGTTCGTGTGCTGTCTTGTTACAAAATACAATTTTAGTTTTACTTAAATAAGTTGACATAAACTTTAGTTTTACTCGTTAGAATACTGGAATATTTTCTCAAACATTGTACATCAGACTACAACGTGTGAAACAACACTTGTGGCCTTTCATTTCAATTATCGTTCTCTAATAAGGTTGTGTCCGAGTAATTACGTATCGCTAGCCGCTTGTGCTCAATGTTGATGATAACAACCTCATCATGTGGAACGCATGAATTGTACAATAAGGTCGTTGACTATTATAACGTTTAATTAAAGTCAAGTAGCAACCACATGTGAACTGAAACAGAGGCGGTAGCAGTTTGGTTTGATACACGGCACAGTGGTAAAAATGTATACTTTTTAAACCAGTGGAAAATTAAGCGTGGTAAATTTTAACTTGCTATCCTAACGTTCCCGTCGGATAATTGTCATTAAGTATTGTTACACACGAACATGCCAATGGACACACAGTTATAAAGTTGAATGTATACACGCTAGCACCCGCAACATACACGTTTACGTACACACGCTCGAGCCCTTCGCAATGATACACGCGATCGTGAAGTCCCTACGCCGGCACATATCTGAACCGTACAATGAATATAACGGCCCTCTGCAATTGGCCTTAAGCAGTGTTTTAGTGGAGGACATTTCCCGTCTCTTCGGCAATTGTACCACATCAGATTGCATCACGGACAGACGCTGTAGAAAGTTACCTAATGGACCGATCCTTATCAATCAGGCAATAAAATATAGCCCACTAGTAAGCTTTTGACATATTTACATAGTTCAACTTCAATACCATAACAGTACGCTCGCACCTTACGCTTAACTCGACTCATTAGGTTCTGTACAACATATGGCTGCAGCTTCTTCTGTACGGAAACCTGACCTCCTTAGGATGCTTCCGTAATGTCTGCTTCATAATTGCCCAGTATTTTTCGATGGGGCACAGTTTCGGGGCGTTTAGGGGTGGTTCATGTTCTTGGGTACGAAAGTGACCTTATTGGCTTCGTACCACTCCAGAGCAAGATTTGAATAGTGACACGAAGCTAGGTCCGGCCAAAATATCGTGCCCTCGTGTTGCTTCAGCAAAAAAGACGCTTCTATAGGCACTCCTTGAGGCAGATCTCCCCGTTTACAGTTCCGGTAGTCACGAACGGTGCGCTTCGTTAGCCACATAATTGTCAAATTATCTATTTATTGGCAAACTTTGAAAGTTTCTGCTTCCTTATTTCCTCCGGAACATCAAACTTGTACTGGGCGGTAAAGAATAGTAGCCCCGGAAGTGCGGCTTCGTCAGCATCTGGGTGTACAGTTTCTGGGCCCGTGAGTAACCCATCGTACTATGTCGTTCGTCACGGATTGGAGCCTTCTGCACTACGTATGGAGTACCTCCCGGTCTTTGACTCTCTGACACTGACAGCGATAAAAAAAAAAGATGGGTGGGTAATGTCAGAGACATAACCGGAGTGAAGTAGAATACACTTTAGACCGGTAAATTCTGCTCTGGAATAAGCAATTTCTATGCGATTTTGTCGACTTTAGCACATTCATAGTTTATTTGGAGTATTTTTTGAATTATCAGTTGACAATTTGCAACATTCTTTGAAAATATTGTTGAACTTTTATGAATGAAGGCACGCAAACGAGCGTTTAACCGTCGTCCTACTACCAGCATCAGAGAAGTAGCAGATCAGCATTTTTCGCTACATGGCCTGTACCAAACAGACCGCTCGTAAGTCCACCGGAGGAAAGGCTCCCCGCAAGCAGTTGGCAACGAAGGCCGTGTAAAAGTGCCCCAGTCACGGTTGGCGTTAAGAAGCCTCATCGCTACCGAACAGAAACTGTCCCCCTGCGAAAAATTCAGAGCTATCAGAAATCGAGCGGGCCTAAATTGTGACCCAAAATAAACCACAAACCAACAAGTTGTTTTCAGGACCAGCCAATTATAAAGTATTATTATTATACATGAAATTTTTCATTGCCTTACAACCTCTTTCCTCCCGGCTTGAATTACTATCAATCTTGATGATGCTGTGCGGCGGGGGCACTAGTTTTGATTACAGTGGAAAATTTTTTAGCTGTGCTGTTTTCAAGGAAGTTGTAATTGAATTCAAAATAAAATAATTTATTTCTATTGTCAGAGATGGACCTTCCAACGAAAACTAGTCTGGCTCGCTTGGAATCGAATTGTATGAACCAACCACTGCTTTCACAAAATCTGTTATTTTCAGTAATTGAACATTCTACACAACTAGTTACAACTATTTCCAATCGAAGGTTTTCATTCAGTACAATAGCAGATTTTCACTTTTAGAAAAACAGGCAACATTCTGGCCGAAAATTTTGAAACGGAGCACCTATATCGAAACGTTCGATTTTTATAAATTGAATCATTACACTAACCTGTCTACAAATCACACAAATAACTTTTTTATTTTGTGTCATTCTACTTGAAAGCGACGATATTGTTCACAAGTGGCTCACTTACCATCCAACGCTCTTGGCAAGCCACTTTCTGATGCTTGTAATAACAAAACTTCAATTCGATTCTTTGTCGATAAATTGATGGCCCTGAAAAGGGCCTTTTGTTTGGACAGTGTTCGGAATTTACTTGGAGCTGGTGTATATGGTAACAGTTTTGGTGCCATCTGAGACGGCGTGCTTGGCCAACTCTTCTAACAGCAGCAAACGGACGGCGGTTTGAATTTTGCGGGAGATGCTGCAAACGAACTGCTGCATGCTGATGCTGGAAACGAACTGAGCGTGAGCAACAGCATGCTGAGTTTTTATACCTGACTACAGCACAATGTAAGCTCGTCCTTTTTTGTGTTGTCCTCAATATGTGTTTTTCGTAGCTCCACCCCTTCGTTGGTCGATCACATATTTTTGATAAAGAACAAAATTGAAATTGTGTTTCCAATACGGAGGTTATCGAACACTCAGGGTAAAGAGAGTAATGTAATACGGCACCTTGGTAAAATGTTTGATAATTGAAACCTTTTTTGAATGCGCCTAGTAAACACGAAACTGTAAACAAACACACAAATGATAACTTTTTATTTTGTGTCATTCTACGTGAAATCGACGATATTGTTCACAAGTAGCTAACTTGCCATCGAACGCTCTTGGCAAGCTACTTTCGGATGCTTGTAATAACAAAATTTCAATTCGATTCATTGTTGATAAATGGCCCGTACCAAACATACCGCTCGTAAGTCCACCGGAGGAAAGCCTCCCCGCAAGCAGTAAGCAACGAAGGCCGTGTAAAAGTGCCCCAGTCACGGTTGGCGTTAGGAAGCCTCATCACTACTGAACAGAAACTGTCGCCCTGCGAGAAATTCACAGCTATCAGCAATCGAGCAGGCCTAAATTGTGACCCAAAATAAACCACAAACCAACAAGTTCTTTTCAGGACCAGCCAATTATATTCTAGTAAGATATAAATGAAATTTTCGTTTTCCATTGCCTTACAACCTCTTTCCTCCCGGCTTGAATTACTATCAATCTTGATGATGCTGTGCGGCGGGGCACAGGCAGCTTCCATTATAGTGGAAAATTTAGGTTTGCGCGTTTTTCCCAAAAGTTTTTTAGCTGTGCTGTTTTCAAGGAAGTTGTAGTTGAATTCAAAATAAAATAGTTTACTTCTATTGTCAGAGGTGGACCTTCCAACGAAAACTAGTCTGGCTTGCTTGGGAATCGAATTGTACGGACCAACCACTGCTTTCACAAAATCCGTTATTTTCAGTAATTGTACATTCTACAGAATTAGTCACAACTATTTCCAATCAGCGCAAAAATCGAAGGTTTTCATTCAATACAACAGCAGAGCAGGTTAGAAAACGTTCGATTTTTGTAAATTGAATCATTAAATCACAAATAACTTTTGATTTTGTGCCATTCTACTTGAAAGCGACGGTATCGTTCACAAGTGGCTCACTTACCATACAACGCTCTTGACAAGCCACTTTCCGATGCTTGTAATAACAAAACTTCAATTTCATTCTTTGTCGATAAATTGATGGCCCTGAAAAGAACCTTTTGTTTGGGCAGTGTTCGAAATTTACTTGGAGCTGGTGTATATGGTAACAGTTTTGGTGCCATCGAAGACGGCGTGCTTGGCCAACTCTTCTAACAGCAGCAAACGGACGGCGGTTTGAATTTTGCGGGAGATGCTGCAAACGAACTGCTGCATGCTGATGCTGGAAACGAACTGAGCGTGAGCAACAGCATGCTCAGTTTTTATACTTGACTACAGCACAATGTAAGCTCGTCCTTTTTTGTGTTGTCCTCAATATGTGTTCTTCGTAGCTCCACCCTTTCGTTGGTCGACCACATATTTTTGATAAAGAACAAAATTGAAATTGTGTTTCCAATATGGAGATTATCGAACACTCAGGGTAAAGAGAGTAATGTAATACGGCACTTTGGTAAAATGTTTGATAATTGAAACCTTTTTTGAATGCGCCTAGTAAAAATGTTTTCCACTTCATTCCAGTTTCTTTCTGACCATATTTGCAATTTGCGTACTGAAATAAATCATAATTTAGGGTTTAACTCAAATTGCTCTCCAGGGAGAAACAGTCCATGAAACAGAAAATGCAAACTTATTCTTTGAAATGATTTTGGTGGCCCTGAAAAGGGCCTTTTTTATAATGATACAAGTGAGTTCTACCTTTTCAACTTCCAAATCCATACAAAGTGCGTCCCTGCCGTTTCAGAGTATAGACGACATTCATTGCGGTTTTGCGCTTGGCGTGTACTGAACAGGCCACAACATCTCGGGTGACATTTTCCTGTACACCATCAGCATTCGTAGATTAAATCGGAGATGCATTTTACACCACCACGACGAGCCAGACGCCAAATTGCGGATTTGGTGATTCCCTAGATTTTATCACGAAGAACCTTGCGATGACGCTTGGTACGGGAACGCAAACATGATACCGCTCATTGTACCGTCCGGACGAGCATGTTGCTCGTGTGGTAAGCGAGCACCCACTGATACAAAACAAGCTTGCGTGACCTGTATATATAACATTCCCGTATGTACTGAAACGCTTACATGCTCCTTTTTGACGACTCTGCGTGGGATATGCTGGCAAATTGCGCATTTTCTTCGCTGTTTTCGAAGGATTTTATGAAAATCCTTGTTTTGGTTTATTTATAGTAGTCGCAGTAATTCCGAAATTTAATACGAAATACGTGCACAAATTTCCGATCAGATAGTGCAAAAATATTGCGATTTCGTCCAGTAGAACGGAAGATATTCGCATTTCAAACCTGGGAAAATTTCTCAACTAAAATTTTTGAAACGGGACCCCATATTGAAACGTTAGAAGTATTCTACTTCAATACGAACAAACGACCTCTCAAAATACATAGATTTTACTCGTTTGAATCGACACTGACAAATAATCATTGTTCCAATTTTGACACTGTCGTCACTCTTCTTATATGCACTCAGATTTCAACCATCGATCTGTGCATGACTCAACACAACCCTGAACGGACATCATACACGCAAAATTTTATTTATGCATCGATAGCATATTTTTCTATCTGCATCTCGTTTCTTCTGCTGTGAATTTTATGCATTGGACATATTCGGTCTATCCACTCATTGAATGCTTACTAGAGGTATATACATGAAAATGCATAAAAATCACAGCAGAAGAAAATAGTCGGGAATAGAAAGTATGCTAACTATGCATATACATACTACATACGGTAGTGGAAGGTAAAAGTAATTCTAATAGTTAAATTGAGTATCCTACCTAAACTTAGCTTAAGACTTAATCACGCAGTATCAGGTCAGTCAGCACACTTTATTTATTAAAACTTAAAACTACATACCTACAGAAGGTAAAATTAAAAATGGAAATCATGCAATAACAGAAACAAAATTTTTAGAAGGGCCGTTGTGTCTAGTACGGATAGATTAGTCTAGTACGGATAGATAGTAGAAGAAACTGAACTTGAGTACTTGCTCTATTCATACGAGAAATCTAATATTAATTTGCATTTATCCCCGAAGGGATTTTATAACTTCTGTAATAAAATATATTAGTTACAAAACCGGAAACTATTTCTATCTGTTCGATTGCTAGCGCAACAAACAGCCTTTCAAATGACGCCCATATTGATGATAATTCTCTATTTTCTGGTAATGGGAAGCCGCCATCTTGGATTTCAAAAAGGCGTTAATCATCAACTCCCGTTGTCTACTGACCAACCCCTTTCAAATGACACCCATATTGATAATGGTATTCACTGATGTGGTTTTTTATCTCTTTTACTCTTGCTGGTACATAAACCGGTATTGCGCTTAATAAAAGGGACACCGTTTTTGCTCGCAGTGAATTTTTATTTCACTCTTGCTCTCATCCTATCAAATCATCTTTTTTTATTTTTTTACTTGCAGTGTGCGTACATGATGCACAAATAAAAAACTAGAAAACAAGAATCAACGCGTAATTATTTCGCTCGCAGAAACTGTTTATGATCAATTATTTAAATTGATACTACATTTTTCGAATATTTGTACTGATTGGCACATAGTACGGCACCGTACCAACTTCCATAGTCTTCTACTTATCCGCCTCAAGAGGGTTTTGTATATCAAGCACACCAAACTCTCGAGAGTGAATATTTTTTATCGCTGGTTGTTGAGTTTACGGTTGCACAAAGATGTGTTCAATCAGTATAATCAAATCAAAAGCCAAAATGATAAGAAAAGAATGGCTTTTTCAGTATCAATAGACACGGTTGTAGCATATCAGAGTGATAATATATTTTGCAACATCAGTTGCTACCAGTGTTTTCTTGCATCTGATTCCTCTTACAGCAATTTTTGACGCTCTCATTTATCTTTACAGAAAAACGCTCCACCGAAGGCAGTGGACTAGTATCTCACTACGAGCAGAATCGAAAATATAGTGATTCCGAAAACATGTCTGACAAGCAGGCAGATACTGTTTTTGGTAAGAAGAAAACCGGTAGCAATTATTTAAAACCAAACTCTCACGTAATTCGTTCCTTTACAGACATTCTGATTCCGTCGTTGGTAATCGCTGCCCTATTTATTGTTAACGGCATCGTATTCGCAGTCATTATGCGCTACAGGAACAAAAGAAAACGCCTTGAACTAGACAGTAAGGAATTAGCTGAACTGTAAAGTCCCATTTTCCCGTAACCAAAATACAAAGGAGTAAATAATGCGAAAGCATGACAAAATACTCAACAATGGTAATGCATGTACAAGAACATTGAAGTCATTAACAAACAAGAAAAGAAAACCATTATTGCCGCTCACTGGAAAGCTTAACCTTGATAGTGAAAGGCAATCATCGCCATCAGTAGCATCGTAGTTCCATGCTAGAAAATGTTTAGAATGCAGCAGTAAAAGTGCATGGTTATCTCCTTATCTACATGTACATTTTCCTTGCGTCCACAAATGATGCTGCCAGCCAAACGCAACCAAAAAGACATGCCTATTTTCCAACGACACAGCTACTCTCATGTCCTCTTTCGCAAATGGAACCGCACACAAGTAAAATACCATATCATCAACTTATAGTCACTATCACGGTCACCGAAGCAGCTTCATAGACAAAGCAACCCAAACATTATCATCGCTTAGGTAAGTCTTTACAGTTCAATTATTGCATCTCCAACAAAGAGGAATTTAAATACGAAATGCCATCAGTTATAGTGTGCAAACCAGATATTTTGTCGCTCTGATAAAAAAAATCATTAAATTGTAGTGAATAGCTTGAATCCAAAGTAAATTATTAGTATCTCTATACACTCACATGCCAATATGGTAACTATTTTGCACGCTGGAAAATTACTGTATACAAATCTCACAACATGCAAACCAAGTAAGCGAAAAACGAAAATATATTTATATCAGAATTTTGATAACTTATTTCCCCAATATCTTTGACAGCATGCTTTTCACACTGTACTAAAACCATAAATTAAAATAAACAATTTTTAGATCAGAGATAAATATTTTCTAAATTTATACAAACGAAAAAATAAGCATTTACGAAAGTTCGAAGTAAACAATTTGCGAATTAAACACATTCATTTACAACAATTTAGCTGATTAAATGTTGTAAAATTAGAATATTTTTTTAATTTGTTTTGTAAAACAAAAAAAAAATGTTGGGCATGGTAAACACGCTAGAACAAAACAGGACAAAAGCAAGCCAAAGATTAGATGTTATCGTATATATGCCTACCGACAGCTTTGGAGAAAATGCAATTTAATATTGGAAACTATAAAAAGAGAATGCAACATGTGCTTTATTCGCTATTATTTAGAATAACACTTTTGAACTGAGAACACCGAAAATTGACATTGAATTGACGGGATTGATAGGTAGGGAGGTCGTGGCCCTACGATTTGTGATTTGCGAAATGATGCAAAAGTGTGATCAGTTTATGAAGCTTAGTAGGCCTGTGCGAGCCGGATCAAATACACAAATTAAAATTGTAGAGGGAACCCTGAGTGTTGGAACATTCACGTCTAGTTTCATTCGGAAACACAGGCTATTGTATTATTTCCGGCTTATGTCTATGTTCAAAATTTGGCGTCTGAAATATGAACAAAATGAAACGGTTGTTTTCTTAATTTTTAAGGAAATAATATTATTGTACTTCCAAGCCGAAATAAAAAGAGGTAAAAATATATCTTAGCGGTGATAAGAATTAGAAATATCCGAATACCCACGTCTGAATCTAATTGTCATTTTTCATACATTTTCGTTGAAAGATTTATAATATGATGACAAATCTAGGATTTTAGTCCTTGCATAAAAGAAAGATTTTTTCAACTCTACCAACATCGCCATTAAATTACAACACAATCAGTTTTTTCACAACTTTACTTACATATAACGCTTTTATCTGGATAAGGCAAAACACGTCTTGT